>NC_062522.1:14130389-14210389 GCF_022655615.1 Tachysurus fulvidraco
GGCCATCCCAGGATTCGGTCCTTGTAAACAAGTTAGAGATTGATATAGATTACAAAGAAATGCAGACTGTAAGTATTTTTCCTCCTGCTTTGATGTCATCCTGACACGAAAATCATCAAGAACGGAGAGACCTTGGATGAGTGATGCAGGCTGATTACTTTTGCACGCTAGCTGGCTTTGGAAGGTTGCTATGATATTTGTTTTCTATCCACTGGATATCTGAGGAAGTCAGACAAAAGTGAAAATGCTTTAAGTTTCACTGATTCTTTTGTTCTTTTCAAAAGAGAGAAAAGGCCTGTGATCCTTTTCGTCCACTGTTGGTGCTCATTACTGCAATGAAGCGATTTGTGCCTCCACATCCCTCTATAAAGAGAATAGTCAATGAATTATAGAGCACCGCTGTAACTCCGCTTAATGTATTATTACAAAGGAATAAAAGATGTTGGCTGAGGCTACTAGAGCAAAAAAAAAGTGAAGACCTCTGGCTGAAATGTTCTTCTTTGAGTGTTGTCAAATAAATCAAGTCCTTTGGTGGATGGCTGAATTTCAAGCTAACTCTTTTCTCTGTTCTTTCTCAGTACTTTTACAATTTAAACTAATACTAGCCAATAAATAGCTTTACAAGGAAAACCAACTTAGAAAGTGACTGGGTGGTTACAAACAAAGTAATCATCATCATTAATATTAGTAGTAGTAGTAGAAGTAGTAGTAGTAGTAATAGTAGAGGACCTGTTAATTTTGTACTGTTGTAGCTCACTGTACAGATTTCATGGCTTGTATTGGATTTGTTTAATACTATCTCAATATCTTTTTGTTTGTTTGTTTCGCTTTGTTTTTCTATCCTAACTGTATTTTAAATTTACCAAGCTACTACATGTGTTAATCAATTAATCAATTCATAAAGATTATTCTATTCTATTATATTCTATTCTATTATCACAACGTATTTAAATGCATGGTTGCAAGGTTAAAATTTGAATTTATTGATTTCATCAATTTTAAGTAAACAAGCAAGCAAACATTATTTTGATGAGTTGTACTGATATAATCATTTTGCTAATACCATCAAGGTAATACTGTGTGTAATTTATACTAACATTTATGGGTTAATTGATATAAAAGTCAATTAACCTTGAAAACCTTGAGTTAAGTGCCCACCCTCTACCCACTTATCATGTCTAGATATATTTAGATAGAAAATACTGTGTGTTAGAGTACCTGTAGGTTGAACATGTCCAATACAAAGGACATTTGAAGGCGATAATCATTTTATTAGCAAATAAATTCTAGTAAAGCAATTAATTTTTGGCATATTCTTAATTGTGATGTGACCAATAGTGGACTCGTGTGCTGAGTTTAGGCTACACCTGCTAATACTGTTGATGGAATGTGTTATACTAGTACACTAAGGTAATGCGACGCTAAGTTAATGATAGTCATATTTATCAGTGTACTTTGACCATCTACCCTTTAGTTTAGATCAAGAGTAGATAAAAAATGACATTCGTTTGACAATGAAGTTTCATTTGACAAATCTGCTCAGCTAGAAAATAAATGTGGGGTAGGAAAAAAAACTTATTCACCTGTGTGTTTGTTGTGTGGGTTTTTCCTTTTTTGTGTTAAAAAATACACAACTGCAGTATTGTGTAAAAAATTAAAAAAGTGTGACTATATTGTTGGTGAATGAGTTAACTTCATTAAAAGATGAGCCACTGGCATACTCGATTCCTGAGACCAGTAAGCTACCACTGCTGTCCAATTTTTCCTTCAACTTTGTTCATTGAACATAATTTTATCAGAAATTTCATCAGAAAACCATTCAAAAAGATTCAGGAAATCTGTTGCATAATTTGTTTTTAGCCTAAAAATTTGCCTTTAGAATGTGCTACTGTTGATTATCATTTATTTGATTGGTTGGTTCTTTGTTTCTTTGAATTATTATTATTATTAAATTCCCTCTATGATGTCTTGTGTTATTAGACTTAAAAACATACTCTAACATTGTGAAATCCCATTTGGATTAATGTCAGCTGTAATCTTTACTGTAACTCCATTCATGTGATTTGTGGTTTGGCCTTAGTAGGCTTTATATTTAACTAAACTAACCTCCTTTAGGTTTTACAAGAAACTCGAGGGTCTACCACCATCCCCACCATTTTTTATGTATTCAACCTACATATAGATTTAGACTTTCCATATCATTCTATCCATTTCTTTAATAAATGTGAAAAGTAACACAATTTGTTGGCTGAAATATCATAGTTAAAAAAATACACCAAATAAACAACACTATATCAGATGTCTGTATATTATACTATATATTTTTCAGTATGTAATTTTAAAAAAATATGTATTTATTAAATGTTGTAACGATTTTCATATTGGAATAACATATATTGTTATGTCACTATCTATACTGGTGTAGCAGTTATTTAGTAGCAATTCTCATCTGTATAAGTCACAACTGGCACTGAATTGTTGTTTTTTGGTCGGGCAATTAGCTACAGTGTGAAATATGACAGTGATTTATGTTCTTCTAAGCTGTGTCAGACGTTGTGTCATTGTGTAATAGAATAGAGAGGCATCAGTACACTCTCCTCCAACTCACGTTCCAGCAATCTGGTTCTTCTGCGGCCCTGCACGGCCAAGCAACTTCCTGTACAACTGACTTTTAGTGTGTGTGCTCTGGAGCCGTACAGCAGTGATGTGGAATGCAGACTTTGGCAAGTGTAAGCAGTCTGAGTTATAAACGCATACACAGACATACACTTACAGCAAACCCTTGACCTATACACATACATATTTACATACAGCACACACAGCTGATATAAATACTCAAAGCAATCATATATTAACATGTCTCAACCAACGGGGACCAAATTCCACTCTGTCATACCAGAGTCCAGTAAAATTTAGAATGTCCCTGTTTAAAGCAACAGGATGTTCGATTTTGAAATCTCGCCTTCTCTGGTATTAAAGTGCTATTGTGAGCTGCTTAAGGAACAATCTTGCATAACTTTGGCTGCACTGCACTGGTTATTCTTACAAGTTCCAAGAGAATTCAGGATTGTGCCCCAAATATAATAAACACTAGGTAGTATGATTAAATCGTAATCACACCGGTGGTAGTTCTGTGTTGGTTTAGTAAGCTGTGCTTTTTTTTATAGTACCATGGTCTTAGAGGAACGTTGTTTCATTTCACTATTAACTGTATGAGATATATATGGCTAAAATGGCCATTTAAAGGAAGTGATTAGAGAGGCATACATAAATGCTAGAAAAGAGGAGCCATTAAAATTCATTTAACACACAACAGCTATCCCCAGGTGACACTTTGAGTGTCTATATTCTACAGGCCAAAATATTGCGTCAATACAGTCCAGTGTACTGCGGTGAGTTTTAAATTCACCCCTTAACAAGAACAGTATCTGACCCTGAGTGATTCTCATCCTCAACAGAGAAGTACAGTAATGTGACTATAAGTAAATATTGTCCTTAACTAAGTTCAGCGTTTAAGTGATTCTTACCTTTAAGAGAATGCACTAGTAGGACATCAAGCGATTATCATCCTCAGTAAGGTACAGTATTAAACTGTTTAATTATGGTGTGGATAGGAAGAGAAATGGGATAGGAGTGATCCTGAAGGATGAGTTTGTGAGGAATATTTTAGAGGTGAAAAGAGTGCCAGACAGGATTTACAGTTTGAAGTTAGAAATTGGAGGGGTGATGTTGAATGTTATCAGTGGGTATGCTCCACAAGTAGGCTGTGAGTTAGAAGAGATGGAGAGATTCTGGAGTGAGTTAGATAAGGTGATAGAGAATATTCCCAAATGGGAGAGAGTAGTGATCAACATGGCATGTTGGTGAGGGGAACAGAGGTGATGAGGAGGTGATGGGAAGGTTTGGTGTTAAAGAAAGGAACCTAGAAGGACAGATGGTGGTGGACTTTGCTAAGCGGATGGAAATAGCTATAGTTAATACTTATTTCCAGAAGAGAGCAGAACATAGAGTTACATATAAAAGTGGAGGTAGGAGCACACAGGTAGAAAACATTCTATGTAGACGAGACAATGTGGGAGAGATTAGTGACGGCAAAGTGGTGGTAGGAGACAGCATCAGATGGTGATGTTGCCAGACAGCATCGGATGGTGATGTGTAAGATGTACCTGGTGGTCAGGAAGAAGAGGAGAGGAAAGATAGAAAAAAATAACCAAGTGGTGGAAGAAATTCAGACAGAAGCTAAGACAGGTTTTGGGTTGTCAGGAAGAGCTTTCAGATGACTGGGAAAGTACAGCAGAAGTGATCAGGGAGACAAGTAGAAGGGTGAAAAGAAGATAAGGAAACATGGTGAAGGAACGAAGAAGTACAGGACAGCAGGCTATCTAAAATGAAGTGGGTAGAAATGACCAAAGAAAATAGAGGACAAGGATTCGCAGCTCAGAGTGAAGAGGGATATTGCACAGGTCAAACAGAAAGCATTCGATGAGTTGTATGCCAGGTAACACATGAGAGGAAAGGCATTAACTACTTGTACAGATTAGCGAGACAGACAAATAGAGATGGGAATGATATGCAACCGATAAGAGTGATTAAACAGGTGGAGGGTGTGCAGAGAAGACAGAAGGAATATTTTGATGAGATGATGAATGAGGAAAATGGGAGGGAAAGACGGGAGGAAGAGGTGAATATTATAAAGCAGGAAATACCAAAGATTAGAAAGGATGAGGCGAGGAAAGCACTGAGGTGAATCAAGACACGAAAAAGGCTGTTGGTCCCGATGACATACCTGTGGAGGTGTGGAAGTGTCTAGGAGAGATTGCAGTGGACTATCTATCTAGATTGTACAACCAGATTTTAGAGAGTGAGAAGATACTTGGTGTTCTATGCCGATCTTTAAGAACAAGGGTGATGTGCAGGCAGGTTGGAGTGGGTGGAGAAAAGTGTCAGGAGTGTTGTGTGAGAGAAGAGTGTCAGCAAGAATCAAAGGTAAGGTGTACAAGACAGTAGTGAGACCAGCTTTGCTGTATGTGCTAGAGACTGTTGCAGTGAGGAAAAGACATGAGGCAAAGATGGAGGGAGCAGAGATAAGATGTTGAGGTTCTCTTTAGGAGTGAAGAGGATGGACAGGATTAGGAACAAGCACATAGGGATAGCTCAGGTTTACTGTTTTTGGGACAAGGTAAGAGAGGCTAGATTGGGGTGGTTTGGTCATGTACAGAGGAGGGAGATGGTTATATTGGTAGAAGGATGTTGGAGATGGAGCTGCCAGGTAAGAGGTCAAGAGAAAGGCCGAAGAGGAGATATATGGATGTGTTGAATGAGGACATGAAGTTCATTGACGCGAGAGTAGAGGATGCCGAGGATAGAGTTAGGTGGAAACAGAAGATCCGCTGTGGCAATCCCTACCGAGAAAATCTGAGAGTAGAAGAAGAATCATGAGTAAAGTACAGTATTGATAGGTCAAGAGTATCAATTTACTGTATATAGATTAAGAGAGACACATCAGTTCATTAGTAACTCCTGTCCTCAACAGTCATGCTCATCCTTATCAGCACTTAAGTGATTCTTATTTTTAAATAATTAGTACTTGAGTGTGTCTCAACCTCAAGGATGAACATGACACACCAGTGATTATCATCTTTAAGAGAGTATGCTTTGAGCAGTCATCATTCCTCATAGTAAAAAGTAGTTATTGTACTTATTATAAGCATTCTCCTGGAACCATTGTGATGACTTGAAATATGGTCTCCTTGTGTTGAGGAAGTAGAACGGTGGGTTACATATATAATCAAGGTTTTACAACTAAACAGAGTACAGTACCTCGATTTGGGTTGAAAACAATGACTAGAGGATGTGAATGATGTAGCAGGGGGCTTTTATAAGCTACATGTGCAAGGTCAGAGTCACAAAGTAAAGCCTTTTCTATTAGTACTTGGCTTGGAAATGAGCACACAGGAAAACTCCACTGGCTCTGTAAATGGCTGAGGCATTTCTCCACTTGTTGACATACACAAACCTACCATTTTCATGACCTTTTGGCCACTAAAGAACTTTATTTGTACAGAATATTTTATACACAGATGTAATTGTAAATGAGTTACACAACTCTACATAAATAATTAACACAGATCAACTATATTATAAAATTATTCATTAAGGAACATATTATAAATGCTTAATACATTTAATACATAATTTACTATTTTTCCTATTAATATTAATTAATGTACATAATTTGGTAATTGTCTTGTAAAGGAGCCAAATGGCCAAATTTATGTTGGTAAAATCAAAATATTGTTGTGTTCATTTTGTTTTAAGGGAAAGAAATCTTTACCAGAATTTTTTCCAGAGGCAGGAAAAACAGTAACCAGTAAGCAGCAAGATAATTAAAAAGGAACCAAGCCTCAGTAGAGGGCGCTCATCCTCCTCTGACTACTAGAAATTGAACTGATATTTTAGGAATTTTTAAACAATATATTTTAAGGGTTAGTGAAAATGACACATTATTCTAGATAGCTTGGTGTTTCTTCGGAAGAGGGTTTTTTATAGTTTCTTGGGATTTTTAATTTTCGTTATTGATTCATGTGTTAGTAGATAAATGCATTATTACCATGTCTTAACCTATTAAAACTCCTTGTAGTGTTTAACAAAATGAACTGCATATTGAGTCGAATCAACTATTATGTTTGTTCAGATCTGTAGAACATACAGTATTTACTTTTCTAGGATTTCAGAATGCAGGTCGTACTGTGTACGCATTTAAACAAATTGTAAAGAAAATAGATTAAACACAATATCAGGAGACCTTTAACCTCCTCTTACACAAAGTAACCACTAGAGGGAATTGTAATAAAACTGCTTCCTGGATAGTTTAATAATCATCCCAATGCTGTACTGACACACAGATATTACAGTGGATAGAATAATTACTGTAGAAAGAAGCTGGAATATGTGATTTATATTATATTTATTATATTCTGAAGTGAGAGTGTGTGTGTGCCCTGTGATGGGTTGGCACTCCGTCCATAGTGTATCCTGCCTCGATGCCCGATGATGCCTGAGATAGGTACAGGCCCCCCGTGACCCGAGAAGTTCGGATAAGCGGTAGAAAATGAATGAATGAATGAATATTCTGAAGTACATTAATTAGGCTGCAGTGTGGTAAATTTGGTAGAAACCAGAAGTCGACTCTATGTGTAAACACTATTAGAAACAAAAATTTAACTCTTTGTGTGTGCGTGTGCATATGTGTATGTGTGTAATCATGACTGAAGTGCTGATATCTTCTGAGGATTGGATTAGCCAACACTATTAGCCTTGGGCATAAAAACTTGCTTCTCACTTAATCAAATTCAGATGAAAGTTTTTACGCTCAGTATCTCAATCCATACATTACTGTTTCATTTGTTTTCACTGATAATTCATTCCATTTTTTCAAGTCAGTTAACCTTTCCACATATGCCAGATTTCCTATACATAGTTTTATGAGCTGAGCTTGGCTATGTCCATTATTGCATTCATATGTACTGCTGTATCTGATTCTAGAACATTCCCTCTGAGAGGTATAGCACATATATACATGATGTGGTTTGCTGATACATACCAGTGGTGAATGGGAAGAGACACTCAGACAAGCAGAAAAGTGAACCTACAAACCAGGCCTCAATGGTCATACCGAAAAATTGGCCTCTTCTCTCATATACATCGTTACCCTGAAATGTCAGACCTAGGATTACAATAAACAGACACAATAAAACAGACACACACCACTTTGGAACCTGTTACATGTCACATATGTGACTGTTCGTTGTTCACTTGTATTGCGGTTTAAAAGAGTGAAAATAATAAGTGTATTATAATACAGGAGTCATCAGTTTCAGTTCAGTAGGGTCAAAGTTGACCACAGTTGAAGAGGTTCTGTCAGTAGTTATTTTATTTATACAAATGAGCAGTTGAGAGCCTTGCTTATTGCTCAAGTAGAGGCAGCATGGGATGCCGGGATTTAAACTCTTCTGAATAGTAGTCCAGTGCTGTCCACTCAGCTACTACTGCCCCTAAAGGTACAGTGGACATGTCTTCAAGCTTATGCATAAAGCTATAGTCAGTCCCCTTAAATGTTTCTGAATAGACAGTTTAAGATTACACTCAAAGAGGTCAGGTTTTCATGGCCTGTTGAGTTTTAACTTACACATCTCAGTTTGGCATAAGTCCAACCAAAGTCTCTCTCTCGCATTGAGAAACCACAACAGTCCAGCTGTGCCAAACCATACAGCTCACTGGCAGTGCAGCCCAACCAGCTCCATCTGCAAATAATGATTTTGAAGGACTGAGGGGTGCTGTGTTTTTTCTCTTTCATTCACTTCACACTGCTTCATGTTTTTGTCTTTTTAAGCATCACTACTTTCCGGCCTGCATCACATCCTACAGCTTTTTTACATCTCCTTGCTGTTTGTAACACGATTAGAAAAAAAAGTATGGTGTATGGGTCTCCCAATATGCTTTTGTTTTATTTTTTCATATATGTAGGCAGAAATTCTAATTAGACAAGCATTATTTCGGTATGATTTTATTTATTTTAGCTCTTGGCGAATCTAATACTTATGAAATATCCTTCTCAAAACATGGTGTAGTTGCAGGATACCGTTCTTTATTTATTTATTTCGTTTTTATGGATGTTTACATTGTCATTAGGCAACTTCTGATCTGATTGTATAAAAAGAGAACAGTATGGTGGGCAAGTCAATAAATACAGAATGTTGTCCTTGGGTTAATGTGGTGTCTAATATGAACAGCAATGGTTTACCTTAACACATTTTGCAGCTTAATTAAGATTTTGAGTGTAAGAAACCTCCAGCATCCTGGAAACATTACTCTTCCATCTTCTCCTATGATTTCTCTTGTCCACTAAATATTAAGGTATTATTTAATTATGATATCAACATAATTTAATATATAATAATTCATAGTAATATTTAATCATTTAATATTTGATTTGCGATTGTGCCCTGTTATAGACTGGCAACCTATCCAGGGTGTATCTTGCCCTGAGTCTCCTGGGATAGATTAAGTAGGATATGTGGTGTGGAAAATAAATGGATGGATAATATGGATAAAATAGATGGATAAAATGAGGTAAACCTGAGGAATGGTAAATATGTCTGACCAGCTTCAGACTTGTTTAGTCACTGAGAATATTTTAATATACAGTTCATGCATGCACTGATATACACAGTTGTTCAGACTGTGGTGTGTGCAAGAGGACAGGCAGTTGTAGTGTGAGTGATGGTGAATGCTCCTAAGGGAGCCCTTTCCCCACACAGCACTAAATGTTCCGTCATGTCTGTCCTTCCTCCTCCTCTGTCTGGTTGTATCTGTCTCCTGGCACAAGATAGAACTGTCCCCTTACACAATGGCACACACACACACACACACACACACACACACACACACACACACACACACACACACACACACACACACACACACACACACACACACACACACACACACACACTGTATTTTATTGCATTGCATTGCTCTCTGTCTTTCCTTCCTTCTGCTTCCTCCCTCACCACTTTCCTATACTTTTTCTCCCTCTCTTTTTCCAGACACAGCCAGATCTCTGGGTGATCTCCAGGTGACATGTTTTCTGTGGCTCCTTTGAGAGGAGCAGGTGGAAATTTAGCAGGTTTTACCTCCGTGAAAAGACTAAGACAGACAGTGAATATACTGCCATGTGCATGCACACACACGCTGACAATAAATATATCAAAACTTATGGAGAAAAAAGTTTTAAAATTATGAGCACTTCATGCTTTACAGGTTGATTCACAGCAAAAGGCAGGTAGTGACAATGATATCTACTAAATCACAATATTTATAAGATCATTCACACGATTAGAAAAATTAATGTTTGTCAATTCACTGGAATTCAGTGAAAGATTGAAGTCACATTCTTCAGTCAGTCAAAGGTCATCGTTAAAAGATGTACTCACACTTGCAGGACAGATTGCCATAAGCCTAAGTGCATGAGAATACCATCAGAGTGGGATGCTGTCCTAGGAATTGGGAGAGTGAAGCAAGACGTTGATCTTGACTTTAACTAATTAATACCAGCATTTCATATAAGGTATGTAAAAACTTCTCTAAACTCCTTCTCAAGTCATATGGGGAAGATACCGGATTCCAGGGCAGTGAACAATTAAGTAAGGGTTTTAGAAGCAACCTTCTTCATTAGACTAGTTCTGCATCTTCTATTGATTGAGTGTTGAGAAAAAATATTCTTCACCTTCTGACCACCTGATTACGTTTTTCACAAAAAACAGCTTGTCAGTAAACAGCCCAGAAAGGGGCTATCCCAAGAATGCTAGATTGTTTAAAGAATATGGAAAAGTTTTAATGAAGCAACTCACAGAAACCAGGGAGAGTATGGGTAATATGTAGTGCTGTGCAGGATTACTAAATGCCCCTAGGTATACTCCACTCAAGCTTATACATCAGTAACCACCTCATCAGATGGCTGGCCTTTTTGGGTGCCTGAGCAGCAACTGCAACTCCATTGAAGATTTATGTTAAAGGAATTAAAAGAGAAAAGATTTGAGGTAAGACTTTGCACTATAGAGACACACAGTATAGGTAGTCGAAGGAGTCCAAAGGTGTCAAAATCCTAAACTGAGGAGCTGGGGACAGTGGAGAGTAGAGGATACTGTTCTACAAAATGAATGCTCCATCACAAACAACCAGTGGGATTGGTGACTAGGGGCAGGGTGGGGGCTGGGGTTCTCTTCAAATGTCTAATACTGACACTGTCACAGGGAAGGTGAAGCGCTTCTTAGTCAAGGAGAAGTTTTGCTGTACAATGTCTGTCCAGAACCGTCAGTGTTTTGGGAATTCTAAGAGCGAAGAAATGAAGAGACATACATCTATAATGTCACTGAAAAAAATTCAGAGAACTTTGAAATTGAAGAGCCATCTGGAGTCTGATCAGCTTCAGCTGGGTCACCTGGAGGAGGGTTATGATGTTGAAAAACCCAAGCATGCACAGAAGATGAATGAGCTCTGATATCTTTTGTCTGGAAAGATCTTGAACTGCTTATTATTAAGTGGAGCTGATCCAAAAGTTTTGCTCCAGTATTTTGTTATTTTATTTGTTTAACCTTTATTTTTACAGGCAAGTCATTAAGGACAGGTTCTTATTTACAATGGCGGCCTGACATAAAGATGGGGAGCTAAATAGCTCTAGTTAAAATAAGGATTCATACAAAATGGTGTTTAAATAAATGGCAAAATCTAATATCAAGAGAAGAGAGTTTAGCTGAATTAGTTAAATAAGAATAACTATATGTTGTAACTTATCTTGTTAACGGGTTAAACAGCTGCTCTAAAATTCTTACAGAAGTATTTTCTGTTCATATTCTTGCGAGCTCATTCTTACAAGGTATAATCTGGCAAGAACAGTCTTTCCAGGAATGCATGACCGTTCTTCACATTAATGTTATTGAGAAAATGCCATGGTGTTTATGATATTACGGAAAATATTCTGTATAAAAATATATCAAATATTTATAATATTACTATCAGGTAGTTAATATTTTGCTTTAATTATATGAGGACATTCTATTACTCTCTCTATGGAGGTAATTGCATATAGACTTATTATCACATACCTCTTATGAGCTGTTGCATTAGTCCAATAAATGTCGAGCATAAACATTCAGAAAAGTCAGAAAGGTAAAATGTCCCTGTAGAGGATGCCATGTTGGTGATTATTACTTCATTTTCAGTAATTGTTTCCTTTTGTTTATATGATGGCTTAATTGAGACTGATGGAAAACAGCTGTAGCGCTGGCATGTTTGTTTAAAGGGCAAACTGAAAAGTAAGCAGAGTTAAAAAGGTGAGGTGACACATGAAATCATGTGGCGTCTCCTGGTCTTAAAATCAGTATGTCTGCTCCACTGAGTGTTCGTCTGTTCAATACCAAACCAAAACAAAATACTCTGCTTGGGAGGTTTATATTTTTTATGCTTATCCTTGCCAGGGTTTTGTGAATTTTTTTACTGATTTTATTTTTAAAGACACAGTCTGTTGTTAAAGAGTGTTATGCAAATTTAATCGTGTAAACATTCTATCTCTCTCATTATGGTTAGGATTTTGCACCACAGTGGGTGTTCATCTGTTCAATACCAAATCCAAATCCAACAGTCAAGAGAAAACAGGCTCAAAGTAAATATTCAGCTTGTATTACCTTTAGCCTTTTCTCCAAAGATTTTTTTTTTTTTAATGAAACTGTCTATTGTTTAAAGAATATTATACAAATTATCTGCTGTAAAAATCCCTTTTCCCTCATATGGGATAGAATTTTTTCAACTGGATTTGAAGTCAAGTGCATCATTTCCTAGTGGATCACTGAAATTATTATGAAATTATTGTTGGGATTTTGAAACACACAATAAACAAACAGATACGGATGACCTTTTGCAAACATCATAGTTCTGAGAGATTCTGGCTGCCCCACTGCTAGATAAATGCTTATGTTAAAGCATAGAAGGATGCTTGTGGATCAAATGGAACATTTCTACAGTTTATCTACCGGGTGTCCCAAACGTCTCCCTACATAGGGAAAATCAAGACTTTTTGGTCAAATGTAACTTTATTTACAAAGCATCTTGATTTGACAATTCTTTGAAAACGCACATACTGTAGGTAGATAGAAATTTGGAAAAAAGTGTTAATTTCCGCTATGTATAGAAACGTTTGGAACTCCCTGTAGATTGGAAAAATATCTGATATTGATTAGAATTTAATGGACATGACATCTTCTAACTGGTTCAGTCATGCAGAGATGCTTTCTCAAACTGGAATGTGTTTGAAAAGGAATTCTGGCCAAAGTCCAACAATGCCAAAGCCCTCCATGCTTGGGAAACCAAGAAAGTATTATTATTATTCTCTTTGGGTGGTAAAGATAATATCTCTCTCTTTTATCACTCAGATTTGATGATAGTGGATTGCAAACATCTGTAAATAGTGGATATTTTGTTCCTCTTTACAGTTTACTTTACCTATAACTTACCTGCTCTTTACTTTCAGCTTATATTCATGTTCTAAATGTTATATATTATCGCAGTTCAAAATGTTGCAGTAGGTGTTCAGAAACCAGTACATTCACCATGGATTTTTTCAGATTGATAGCTGTGAGAGGGTGATTAAAAGGTGATAAATAAGATCAGTCTTCAATCATGTCTTCAAATTTAAGTGCCAAACTATAGGTGGAGGTGGAGGTCAAGTGGAGGTAACAGTGGAGGTCCTGGAGTGATTAGAACTCCTACAATTTGCTCCTCCATGTAAATGCAATCATAGGAATATTTTCCTGCATACATTTCTTTGAGCACATTGAAATTTAACCCTTAAAGCCCTTGTCCGTTTCCATCATAGCTCACTGTAGTAGAGCTAGTTTGGAGTTTAACCCAACAGTTTAATGTGTCATAAATTCTTCAGATTGAGACCCGGTATTCAGTGCAGCTGTGCACCACTACGGCCGTCCCATCATGCTAATATATCACAGCAAGAAAAATAAAACTGTCAAGGACATTAAAGTAAACAAGGCTGTCACTTTGAGTAAATGGTACAGGGTCATAATCCTGTATGTTTCTGTTTAGCTTGCCATATATGGTGAGAAACCACTATCCCTGCACACACATGACCAGGGTCAGCAGGTCTGTTTATGCATAGAATAATCAAACTGATATGATTTTTTTTTCTTGTGAAAAATCATGATAGAATCACCGGAGGGAACTTTAATATTCCAAGACTCTTGACTTTGGCACATTTGAGAGCAGTGAAAGCAGATGTCTCAGTACAAAGGCAGATATAGACACAAACTGGCCTTCATGTCTGGGCCGCCTCTGAGCTGTTTATGCAATCCATGCACGCTAACGTCTGTGGACCGTTATCGATCCTCCAGAAATCCACTCTGTCTGATTATATAAATGCTTACATAGACTCCTGCCTTGCCTCTTCTTCACAAAAAAATGTTTTCGTTCTATTTTAATGATGTTTAACAGAACTGCTGGCCTGAAAAATTGGCAGCTCGATGGTACTGAGATGCAATGTGTCATTGTTGGAGTGGCAGTGATGCAGGAGGAAGAAAATATGAACTATTTAGTGCTGCTAAGGTGAAGAATTGTTATTATTATTATCAGGACCAAATTAACATGATGCTAATAATGATGATAATGATAATAATTCTACCTATTTCTAGCTATATTTTTTCCTTAACATGATTACAGAATGGAAACATTATTTGGATATCTTCAACAAAACTTAAATAGATGAGAAAATGGAGACTAGAGTTTACTAGTATACTAGTGTGTTTAAATGATTTCATTTTGATTAATGATAGAAAGCTGTAATGACAAGCCTGCCTCACTGTTGCAGGATTTCATTTGGGTATATTTTCAGAATCGACATTGACCTATATTTGAGGCAATTTAAGGTGTTTATAATAGCTAACCTCTGAATGACTCTGTGTAGAATAGCAATATGTCATTTGATTTAAAGTTTAAGGATTTGTTATGGAAGCTGTTATAATATTCGGTAAGCTCTTGATTTGTTACAGACACAGGAGACATGTTTGCAAAAGAGCTACTTGACCCGCAGCACTTATTTTTGTGGACAGGTCTGGGGCAGTAAAAGAATAACATAGATGTTGTGTGTGTGTGTGTGTGTGTGTGTGTGTGTGTGTGTGTGTGTGTGTGTGTGTGTGTGTGTGTGTGTGTGTGTGTGTGTGTGTGTGTGTGTGTGTGTGTGTGTGTGTGTGTTGTTTTGATAGGTGTTTTTTACTTGTTATTGACGTTAGCCAAGTGAAGGGAAATATTGTAGCAGGTGATATCTTCATTAAAGCGATGAATAGGAGGAGATAAATATCTTTTCACCCAGGCTACATTAACAATAGTGGGTTACTCTTTATAGCTTTGCCTGCTGGTGGGAGGAAATATGGAGGCTTCTGGGTGTAAATTATGGTTCCCTCAATTTCTATAATTCTTGGCATTATTCTACAAGCACTGAACTACAAGCTATGTGTTTTCCTAGATAGCTCTCTGTATAAGACAAAAATCTAATTGAAAATTGTGATGTGGATCAGTTGAATATGTTAAAGTGGGCTTAATTCAATTCAATCCAATTCAATTTATTTGTATAGCGCTTTTAACAATGCATATATTGAGGTATAGAAACAGAAAAAAGAAATAAAATAAGAATAAAAATAAAAATAAATAAATAAATACATAAATTTAAAATTAATTTATTATCTTGTGCCACAACTTCATATTGAAAGCATAAGTAAAATATTAAAATTAAAATAAGAAATTTAGTTTTCACCCATTTAGATTTTTTTTGTCCAAACCTTTGCATACTGTATATAATATAAAATACATACTGTACTCTGACATGGAAATGATTTCTGTAAAAAAAAATCTACTTCTAATTTTACTTCCTCCTTTTTTTTTAAAACCTTTTACAACGCATATTGTATATAAATTTGTTGCCTATTGTATATAAACATTTTTTAAATTTGGAAATGGTTTCTCTTCAGCTATGATATTATCCATGTGCTTTCAGGAATATTCCTATGTTTCTCTAAACTAAATAACGTCCTCCAAAGTGACAAAATGTAACATTTTCCATCAGAGTAACATGTACAGTATAATTAGTAAGCATGTTAATCAAGCTAATGTTTTAAGCATGTTAATCAAGCTAAAGTCGATTATGCAACTGATTTAAAAAATATATTTTTGTCACATTCATGGTTGCAAAGAGAGTTATTTTGCTTCTTCTTGGCCATCTGCCATCATACTGTAATCAAGGTTCTATCCTTCCATTTAAATATCCGCTGAAGATCATTAGCTTAATTAACAGAGCGTGAATGTGAATGAAGCTGAAGTTATTCATTCCCATGTTAATTTTATATACAAACAAATCTTTCAATAACTAGTTTCCCTCAGAAATTCTCTCACTCTCATCTCATTTTCTACCGCTTATCCGAACTACCTCGGGTCACGGGGAGCCTGTGCCTATCTCAGGCGTCATCGGGCATCAAGGCAGGATACACCCTGAACGGAGTGCCAACCCATTGCCGGGCGTGTGCACACACACACACACACACACACACACACACACACACACACACACACACACACACACACACACACACACACACACACACACCGGAAAATTGTCACCGGACAATTTTTCCAGAGATGCCAATCAACCTACCATGCATGTCTTTGGACCAGGGGAGGAAACCGGAGTATCCGGAGGAAACCCCCAATGCACGGGGAGAACCTACAAACTCCACACACAAACAAGGCACGAGGCGGGAATCGAACCCCGACCCTGGAGGTGTGAGGCGAACGTGCTAACCACTAAGCCACCGTGCCCCCTACCTTAGAAATTAAATGTTTTAATTTATACTAAACTTAGGATTAGCTGAATAAACTCTTACACTCCAAGTTTATTACTCACTAATTAATCTGTAAACATATAATTCAGTAATTATGCATTAATAGGAAAGACCTTAAGAGGTTTTGGGTGCTTCAACTACTCAGTAGAATTGCCTTCATACTTTTCCATACATAGGACAGAATGTAAATTTCTAACCCTTGCTATTGACAGCTTTAAAGGAAACCACAGTGTTTCTTACAGGTGAAATCAAGAGATTTGTCATTTTTATGTTTAGCTAATGCAGAACTACAGAGAATGTGAAACTGAGATGGTAAATTGCCATCTCAGTTTTTACCCACACTTTCTACCCCTGATAAAGTAATGTTTAGACTTTAACTATGTATAACACACACCACAGACTGAAGGTAGAGTCTAAGCTTCTGTTTTTGAGATCAGAGAAAAGAGACAATTACTCCTCAGAGAGGCTTTAAGGTAACGTCTGTAAAGAATCCAACCATTACACCAACATGATCTAGTTCATTGCCTCCTCGTCCCCCTTATACCTTCTAATCCAAACACAGTGTTAACTCCCACTCCAGATATAATCTTTCAATCTCTTGCAAATTACGTTTCATCATAAAAATTTTATAGTCTCTTGTATATTTATTTGCTCTGCACAAGGTCTAGAAATAAACCCTGGTGGTATGTAAGTACAAAGTAAATCAGCTTTAAGAGCTGATGATAGTGATTAATGCTAAACACTATGACAGTGCCACCATTAGAGAGATCTTGATGCTGCCATCATCAAAGTACCAGTGTTAACATATACAGATAGATTTAATGTGTGTTAATTACCTGATACATAAACCAAAACCAATATGACATCAGTGAATAGTGTAACATCAGACATAAGTGTAAATGCAGACTTGTCTAATAATCTTACATAACCCAGCATGATGGTCGTAAGGAATTCAAAGATATTTGGAACATTTTAATGTGGAAATTAAAGTACATGATTAGAATCAGTCTACAATTGTGGCAGTTTTTCTGCATTCATATTCCATGAACACTAGGCATAAAATGGTAATGCATCCTGGATAGAACAACATTTACATTTACAGCATTTAGCAGACACTCTTATCCAGAGTGACATACATTTTTCTTATCTCGGTTTATACACCTGAGCAATTGAGGGTTAAGGGCCTTGCTCAGGGGCCTTGCAGTGGCAACTTGGTGGACCTGGGATTCGAACCCAGATTTGCATGATTGAAATCTCCAGCGATGATAAACAGTCCGTCGGGGTGAACATTTTGCAAATTGCTAATAGCCCCGTATAGCTCACTTAGTGCCTCTTTAGCATTAGCACTGGGGAGAATGTAAACTCCGACAATGAAAACCGTGGTGAATTCACATGGCAAATGTAATGGCCTTCATCTAACATTAACAAACTCTTTATATTCTTTGCTCTTAATATTGAATTAAATAGTTTTTTTCCTATTAAGTAATCTCCTTCATAACCATTCATAGCACACAGATACTAATCATTTTCTCCTTCAGGAGTGGATTAAAGACTGACTTGAAAGAAACTTGTTTTTTAGCACTATTATCCAACATTTTTTATCTTATGTGTAATAACACCTCATGAAATTCCAGTAAAACTTCTAAACAACCTTGTTCTTGGAAACAAAGTACTGTATTATTTGTTATAATAGCATCCGGTTGGTGAGAGAGAAAAAAATCGAGCAGGAAACTGTGAAATCCAGACACTGAGGCTCAGAATACAGTTCTTAAACAGTTCTCTTGATGAGGCCAGTAGGTAGTGACAAAGCCTCCTCTTCTTCTCCGTGCTGTGCATCAATCATACAACATGTTCGGCTGGCCCTAAGGTCTCACACACACAGCGAGTCTTTCTCACCCCACATTTCTCACATTTTTAGCTTTGAACTCAATGCAGCCTCTGATCCCTGAGGAGGTAACACAAACACACAGAATAACTGACCCAGCTCCACCTTGAGCGGTCTGACCATGGGATACACTCTTCCTAGGAAGAATGGGAAATGGTTAAAGCAGAGTCATAAGCCAGGCAGATGGGTTAGGCCTTTAAATGTTTTTAGAACATTTTCAAACTTCTGATGAATTTATATTGTGTTTGATTTTCAGAAATAAATCCCAGCTGAATTACAGTGTGCTTACATCCTGTTCATGCATAGCTGAGCTTTTGAGTATATAAGAGTTGATACAAAAATCTCTCAATTGTAAATTGTATAGAGATAGAATGTGGCAAAAAAAATAATTTCCAGTATTAGCTATTTAGATGGCAGAAAATGGTTTTCCGACTGCAATTTAGCTTTGCACTTTGCATCATTTTAAACAAAATCGAATCCTTAAATCTAAATCTAAACTCTAGCTGCCTTTTTTTTGTTTCATTCTGGTGAAGAAATGTGTCAGCCAGAACGATTGCTGTGATTGTAGTTTTTTTCCCTATTTGGTTACTCACTAATTCCAAACCATCAATGTTGATAAGAGGGTCATCTATTAGGTTATGAACACACAGAAAAGGGCAGTATGTGCTTCCAAATGCATTCAGTCATTATGCGTAAGCAGTTCCCCTGTGTCACAGATGGGAATCAGATATGACTAAAAGAGGGAGGTGCTGCTGCCTCAGAACCATGGGGTCACAGTTCAATCCTGAGCATGGCTGACTGACTCTGAAGAGTTTTGAATGATTTTTTGTGTTCACATAAGTGTTCTCTATCTTCTCTGGTTTCCTAACATCTCTAAAAACACACTATTAAGTGAAGTTGTGATGACTAATTGCCCCTTGTTGTGAATCAGTGTTTGGATGTGTGTTAATTAAAGGCGATCATAACCAGAGTGTGTTGCTGTCTTAAGCCTAGTGTTTCAGTCATTATGCAGTTGTGGAAATATATTTCAATATATTAAACATCATGTTATGAGTTCCACATTAAATGATGTGTTAAATTTTAATGTAAGCTTTTTTAATCCAATACAGACTATGTTCAGAATACAGTAATATGTTTTATTATTGTTGTAAATTTACCTTGTATTTGCAGAAATTAAAACAATCAATGGATCTGAGGTTGGGATATCTGTGCTTCTTCTCCCAATTCAAAAACATACTTACAAAAATCATTCTTATTCTCCCAAAAACTACTAATATTTTTTGTATTATAGTTTACAGTAAGTTTACAGTAGCTTAAAATGCATTTTCAAATGTACTGTTAATTCTGTGCATACTATGTTCTAAATATAGAAAATTGTTATACAACATAAAATAATTATTATATTAGATATTGATATAATATTATATAATATAATAGACATACTGTATGTACTAAATGTGGTAGCCTAGTGGTTAAGGTGTTGGGCTACCAATCAGAAGGTTATGAGTTCAATTCCTACGTCCACCAGGTTCCCACTGCTGGGCCCCTGAGCGAGGTCCTTAACACTCAATTGCTTAGTTGTATAAAGAAGGAGATAAAAATGTAAGTCGCTCTGAATAAGGGCATCTGCTAAATGATGTAAATGTGCTGTGTTTATATAAAAATGAATTCAAGCTAAATTCAGGCTGAATTTAAAAAAGTAAAATATGTATATAAAAGTGTCCAAACCTGAGTGCTTTAAATAATTTCTAATTATGCTTATTCGATTTAGTTTTACCTATGATGAAGATGAAATCATGCAAATCATCATTGGCCAGTAGAATTCCCATAAATTCTGTGTGAGTTCAGTATGTTCTGGCATTAAGCAAAGCCTTAACTATCTGCTTTCTCTTTTAACTGATTGACTTGGCATTCACTTGCCTGTGTGTGTGTGTGTGTGTGTGTGTGTGTGTGTGTGTGTGTGTGTGTGTGTGTGTGTGTGTGTGTGTGTGTGTGTGTGTGTGTGTGTGTGTGTGTGTGTGTGTGTGTGTGTGTGTGTGTGTGTGTGTGATGGCATGGAAGTGGGTACATCATCTGGTAATGTTTAGGGCCTGATGGAGAAAGCAGGGATGGGGAAACATTGTTCAAATGGATCCAGAGGTCCAGACACGCAACTGAGCTTCACCACTGAATAAAAAACCATAATGAAGGTTTGGTCTTCCTGGAACATCTGGCCTGTGTTTCTGGCAAAGACTATCAGGCTGGCAGTGGATGTGTAAGTCAAAATAAGCTCAAGTTTTAATGGATGAATTTCAAACGGGGCTATAAACATTTAACTCAAAAAATATATAACTAAAGTTCAGAACAGAAAACTGGACAAAAAAATTATGCCAGGACTCATTAGATTTCTTAGACTCATCTTCCAGAGTGACATATAAAGCATATTTCTGATTTGTTACAGCCTGAGAAGAAAGATAGGTATCTGAAGAAGAATTCAGTTAACAGTGCAATACACACTCAAATCTTTTAGGTAGGTGGGTGCAAGCTTCACAAGCTCATCCTCGATAGATAGATAGATAGATAGATAGATAGATAGATAGATAGATAGATAGATAGATAGATAGATAGATAGATAGATAGATAGATAGATAGATAGATAGATAGATAGATAGATAGATAGATAGATAGATAGATAGATAGATAGATAGATAGATAGAAATTTTTAAAGAGATTATTTCTTATGATTTATCTTATAATTTGTTACAGCTTAAGAAAAAAGATAGATATAAACAGGTCTCATATTTTGGTTGATCACATTTATTGGCTATAATGTATGCTCACAATCACTAGCTAGCTACACTTTAGGACTTCAGAGGTAACAATATGACAGGCTGTAGTGGAGATTTAATGCAAAAAGAGAAAAAGCAGGGTAGATATCTATTCTTACAAGAAAATGTCATTGTTCAGCAGTTACTAGGATTTTATTTTAATCCTGGAACTGTCATAAAGGTTTTCCATTTAGACACTGTTAACATGGCAAGATTCATTGATGATGGGTCATGCTATAAGTGATTAAATAACTCATTTATGCCATTCCTGTGCACTGTGCCATTTACTTAAAATGTATAAGCATGTCACACATAGATCATACGTTCTATAGTTCCTATCCCTATCTGAAAGGATTTCCCATCTGCAACAATGCTGCATTGTAACAGTAATATATGATGTACACTAACTGACCATCACAGCTGTCCAGATCCAGGTTGTTTGCGATGCATTTAGGAGAACTAATCTTTTAAACTTTTAGCTTTTCACCAAAAAAGGCATCACCATTTGAGAACCAGTTAGACTTGTGAATTGTATATTTTGTTTCTGATTATTAGAGTGTCAGCCTAAACAAAGCTTGCAGACTTGATAATGACCCTCTTCAAAGATCTAAACAAAAGGGATGAGAATAACGGCTTCTACGCTCACTCTTGAGAGGAGTGTTTGGCCTGTGTTAGTTACACGATAAGTGTTGAAGGGGCCAAAGGATTCAGACTTACACGTCCGTTTTCTACTGAGAGCGCAGTTCGTCCATAATCCACAATGTACAATTAATCTGTCAAAGAACAATCTTCTAAATTGGACAGCTTCTCTTCCTCGTGGTCATGTGTATCCATGTCATTAACTTTTTTTCTCCTCCCATAAAAGATACTGGCATCATGATCATTTCCAGTTGATGACGGTTTCTACATAATAAATCATGCACATGCTATAATACAGTACATACAGTAGGTGTATTCATGTGTATATATGTGCTGTGATTGTGTAGACATTTACATCCCAATGCTGCACTCCCTCCAGTGGCATCTGTGTCTATTTTATTCCAAACAAGTGTCCACAAGAATATTATTAGATATTTTCCTTATTTGCAGGATGTCGCAATTGTGGTTTTACAACATTTGGTTCTCATTTAGGACTCATAGTTTTGTTTTCATGGTAACAAGGTTGCTGCTGAGCTTGTGTGGCATACGGGTGGAGTTCCTTTGAAATGAGAAAAAAAAAGTTTTATACATGAGCTTTAAATGTTCAGTCTATGATTATTAACTGAATCTGTAACTCTGTGTTTTTAAATTATATTTCTTTTGTACCCTTTAAATGATTTGCTGGTAAGTCTTTACAATACTCTTTAATAACACAATAACTCAGGTAAAAACTCTATATTAACACCTTACTACCAAATCCTGGGTACATAAAGATAAAATAAGATAAAACATAATGTAAGATAAAACAATACAAATAAAAAATAACTGTTAATATTCATTCTGAACTTACAAAGTTTTGTTTATGTCCTGGACATCTACTAGATATCACACAATGACAATAGAAGGAAGACAGACACAGAATATTGGAGTATTTTGGTAATTATGATAATTGATTACTTAGTGTTGAATTATTCTTCCTGCATAAATGAATGATGGGAAGACAATGATGGGAAGACATTTATTCTACCAGACTCTAATGTTTTAGTAAGTCTTATTTGTAGGCCAGTGTGCACATTATGTCAATCTGCCCTGTGTAAAACCTCAAAGAGAGCTCAGAAGACACAATTGTGAATATGGGGTGTGTTGACCTCTTCCTCCTCTAAGTACAGCTTTTTATCTATCTTTATAATAAACGTTGTTACTGTAGTTATTGATGTGTTAGAGCAGTTTATTTTCATCAGCTGGTACTGTAGCTCTTCAGTAGGAAGGTAGGACGGTATCTTAGCATCTAATCAGAAATTAACAGACAGCTATTACTCCAGGATGATAATTATTACATACGTCATAATGAGCTATCAGACAACCATTATTCTATGATTATTGAATAAAAAATATCCAGAATTCATGTGAAAGTATAGCATAGAATAGTTGTAACTTAAGTATTTATTAGTATGTGGTTGCCATTATGAGCTCTGTGGATTTCAGTGCTGGACTCCGTGCACACTGTTTTCCATTTATAAAGGTTCAGACCCTCTTCCTCCTGCACACAATATTTCTGCATTCAGCACAACCATGCAACAAGCAAAACAGAGTAAGAGACTCAGCACAACTGAATCTGCTATATTGAAACTGGCAGTCAAATTGCATAAAATAAATTTAAATGTCCAATAGCAAAATGTGGCATCATAACAATATAGCTAATTATAGCCTGTCAAGTGTGTGTGTTTTAGGCCATAGGTCGGGAATGGGGGGGTAGGCAGAGGGTGGTGTTGTGGGGTTTTAAAGGCCATTTAAACCAAACTAACCAGATTTCTGACACCATCAAATAACTGGCTGTGATACACTATTATAACAAACTGACATCGGGTTGCAGCTCCTGCTTTGTAAAGTCTGAGTGAATGTATGAAAGTTAACATTTCAGTAAGCAAGAAGTGAGTAAGCAATTCTTACAAAATAATTGTTTATTAACATTAAAGTACAGTATATTAAGATACAGGTTGGGCAGTTCTATAGGTATATTAGAGTGTACACAATTATTAAATTGCATTAATTACAATTTGGGGTTTTAGGTTATATGCAATAGGCAAATGTTTTTCAAGTTAAATTTCAGAATAAAGTGTTGTTAGAGATTTGTTAATAAATGTTAACCAACTTATCACTGAAGATATCATTTCAATATATAATTATGGTTGTTATAACAGCTTGACCCAGCTTGGAGCTTCACAACATCAGACAGCAATGTCCTATCTACATATGGAGACTTCTTAAAAATGAGCCATAGCTTGTTCCATTACATCACGACCTGTAAGTGTACTTTAAAAAAGTCTAAGTTTTAGACTTTTTAAAAGTTTTTGTAGTTTAAAAAGTTTAAGAAAACTACAGATTAAGAAATAAACCAGACAGAAGAAATTTTGAAGTCAAATATCATAATGTTTGGACAAAGACAAACATGCCTAAGCCTCAAACAAAAGAATGTATAAAAAAAAATTGCATTAATAAGATGCTAACCTGATATTTATAAGCTTTGTTTACTCATTAGCTACATTAATCATGTACCAAACTACAGATACAAACAAGTCTGGACAGGTTAGATGAAGTAAAGGGAAACTGTGAAATGTAATTTTTGGCCAAAAAGCTTTACATTAACTCATATGAGCTATCAGAAATCAGGCAGTAAACCATTTTTTCCTCTTGTGACAGCATCCACCAACACAAATAAGCAGTGTATGAGTAAATCAATATTGTTAAGTGGACTCTATTGCTTAATAAAAATGAAAAAGCAGCAATTTTCCAGACACCCTGTGTTAGCGTTAAACTTGTGCAATACTTCAAACCTCCCAGTTTTGTGTTTTAATAGCCAGGATCCCTCATATCGTCACTCCTACTAAACAATGACCGTACAAAGGAAAAACAATCTTTGGAAAAAGTATTTGAAACACAGCACTTTTATTCCTCTGTGATCTAATCATCTGGCGTATTTCAAATGGGAAGAAATAACAGGAGACAATACACAACAAAAGTAGTTTAAGTGAGATAGTTTCTCTGGCACACACTCTCAAGCGGATCGAATCTGAGACCCAGTGACGTAAGCTGCTGAGGTTAACGGCAGTTTTGGGCTCGAGTAGAGGTGATATCATTGAGATCTACCCCTTGGTGGTTAGAGTATGTGTTGGTCAGCTCAAAATTTAAAGATGAAGTCACCAGGAGATTGATCCAGCTCTCCCGTAGCGACTTTTTTCTCTTTCCTCTCTGTCAAAAATACATGAATGAAATATGACCTGTGTCAAGGCCAAGGACATTTACACAAATCTCACTTTAGCCCACATGTAGTCATTTGGCCTAAACATATTTGGTGTCTGCAGTTTTCCATCCAGGAAGGCCAAGAAGATCAGTTTATCACTGTGGCAAATGGCATGCCGAGCTTTATTGACCAAAACTTTATAAGACCGAAACTTACATCTTCTGAATCACTTCTAACACGCAGCACATTGGGAACCATTCTGAGCTTGATGTATTGGCTGTGTGCCTGAGTTTCACAATGAATGAAAATCACACCTGATGTGTAAGCATTGCTCTACAATGTACTTTTGTCCCATTTTTTGATGAGAGTGTGATTCAATGTGCCGGATAAAAGCAAGTGTATTTCAGACACTAAACAAGTCATCATAATTTAATGTCATTGTGTGATGACTTACAGATTCAGATGCAATGAAGATGATGATCAACATCTTACTTCTTACTGCTTAGCTACGTTAACCTCTGGTGCAAAACTGAAGACCAAACATGTCTTGGGTGATGAACTACATTTGGAATATGTGTGGATTATATTTTTGCCAAAACCTTTCCTTTAATAAAATGCTTAGTTTACATTGCCTCAAAGAAAATACTGTGTTGTGCATGTACTCGTAAAGCTTAATGTCCTCATGGCTCACATCCAGAAACAACCGCGCCCTAGAAATGGCCGAACAACTGTTCTGCCAATGCTAATACAGTATTAATGTGTGTCGTCCAGAGTCAATGTCTAACAACACCAAGGCAGCTTATGATATGCAATATGGAACATTTATTGTAACTGGAAATATGAATGGATATGAATATGGATATGAAAAATCACAGCCAATAACCTCTGAAGGTTACACCATATAGGGATAGTTTGTTCTGACAGATGCACAAAACAGGCTGAGTGAAGATTATATGACTTTATTTTAGATATATTTATATATATATACACACATGGAACATTTAGAGAGCATGCTTATTTACAGCACAGTTTATTTACAGACAAAAGTTTCACATACAATCAGACAGCCAACAGACGGACCTGATTTGTCAACAGAGCGGCTTTAAGTGTGTTTTAGTTCACATTAACATTTACTAAATTTAATGTACTGTATGACAAAATAAGCATCCAGCTTTTAGTGATTCTTAAAATGCATATGTATTGGAGAACAGCACACAGAGCTATTCCAAACTCAATAAGGTATGCATGCATCCACACACACACACACACGCACACACACGCTCACCCACACCCACACATACACACACACATACACACAAATTTGAGGTAGATATAACAGCAAACATACAGACAAATACAAGCATATGCACATGCATCTGGCCTTCTAGGAAAGTGTGCTTTTGTCTTTTTGTCTTGACTACAGTGGAGTATGCATTTTAAATAATTTGCAACTTCACAAATGTTCATGACAGCATTGTTGTTTAGGGGATTAATTTATGGCAACAGTTCTAAACAAGCAGAACAGTAAGTATCACAATTTAAAAACAGAGACAGCAAATACAGTTAGAACAATCAGAATATAAAAAAATAAGTTTTAAAAAAACCTTTCACCTTTATCACCCCCCTTTGTTCTCATTGAGAAGATTTTTGTTTACAGGTTTTGTGGCATTTTTAGGCTTCTAATATTTGGCATATTTTTATGGATGCAAATGTTTTAATAGATGCCATGCATTAAAATGTTTGACAAAAGGACCTTTGACTCAGCGAGCCACAATATTTTACCCAAAAATGACTTGTAAATGAGGGTGACAATTTGAGTTATTTTTTAATTAAGTTTGGTTAATATTTGTTAATAATACTCCACTAATGTTGTCTGAGACACAATAATCTCTATAGTTTTAGGCAACGTGACAAAAACTCCTTTACATGTGCACACTCACATCCAACAAATAAGTATAGAGTTTACATGAAAGCATGTGCTCGTTTGTTGTACAAAAAAGTTTATCACCCAAAATTGCTACACACAGGAAACACCTTCCAAAAAAAAAAAAAAAAAAAGAAAAAGAAGACACAAAGTTGTCAGCTTATCAGAAAAATCTACTACACAAGTACACTCTGCAAATGTAATTACAGACTGCAGTTTGTCTGTATCACGTGTCAGCCTCCATCGATCTATCCTGCCTACCATGTCAAACACACCACTGTACTGTAGGCCCATGACTGATCAGATATGATTTGGGTAGTGGATTAATTTCAGCACAGCAGGTAAGTGGATGTAATAAACCGTGTCATTTAGTATTGTCCCATATCCTTGTATCTACAGAAATAAGCTGAAAAGAATTCACAGTATATGATTAAAATCATAGTTTGGCTCTAGGTCTTAAGTTTTCTCAAAAATATATTTTTATACACAAATATATTTATCTATATATTTTCATACTCTGCTCTGTTTTGAAGACATCTATACAAGTTAACATGCACTTGAAAGCTTTAAAATAAAATACATTCTATAGATTCTGCAGCACGTGACACAATTATGAGATGCACAAAGTTCTATGAAGCTTCACATGTGAAGATAATACACTGCATGCTGGGTACAAAGCAAACCAAGCCAAACCAGCTCCCCTCATTCCTCAAATCATTTCATCATTTTGGGATCTGATTTTAAGGCATATTTGAAATGGCAACATTCATGGTTGTTTGTGACGGTGGGAATCCCTTTGGCTTCACTTTGTACTGACACCTACCATAAACGGTATAAAAAACAAGCACTGTATGGCAAAGCGAAAAGGAAATATACAATAACACATACGGTAATATGATGTTAGTTGGAATGTTAGTCTAAAATCTTTCTCTGCATGTGAATGGATTATTTAAATGCTTGGGGCAGTTAAAGATTAGTAGATTAATGGTACAGAAACCTAATATGTCTAAAAAGGAACTTGTTACGTTTTCTTTTCAGCTGAAGTATTGCTTTAGGTCTCCAGAACAAGTCATTAAGCATTTTTTCTCTCTAACTACAGTAAAAATTCATGACACCTGATCATCACAAATATTCTGTATGTGGTTCTGCCCAATACCTTTGCCATAATTTTTGACACATTTGTCTTGAATGTCTTTGAATGATGTAGAATTACAGTTTCCCTTCACTGGATCGAAGAGGTCCAACCTGTTCAACATGGCAATGCTCTCGTGTACAAAGCGAGGTCAATGAAGTGTCCTGCACAGAGCCCTAACACCTTTGGGATGAACTGTACCCCGGACCTCTTTATCAAACATCAGTGTTTGATCTCACTAATGCTCTTGTGTCTAAATGAGCACAGAATCTGGTGAAAAGTGTTTACCAGAGTGGAGGTTATTATAACAAGCAAAGCAGGACGCAATCAATAAGCACATATGGATGTGATGTTCAGGTGTCCACAAACCTTTGGGTAGAGAGTGTGCGTGCATGCATGCATACATTCATACACACAATGAATGCTGTATGAGTGAATACAACACTGGGCATCTGATCTGGAAGTGTTAAATCTGTTTCCAATACTGGAGACCTTTCTGATGAATTGCCTTTAAATTTCTTATAGTTACATTTCTACAATTGCACATTGCATGCTGTACACATAAAATCGAATATAGCCATGAGAGAGATAATATAATCTGTTAATAAACTACTCTCTCTTTCTGAATAGTCAGACCTAGGATTTCTGTATTAAATCATTGAATCATGAGGTCTAAGCTGCTGCTTCTCCTTATTCATGAGGCTCCTCTTGATATCTTCACTATGTAAAGCTCTTATTGAAATACGCTTTAACATAGTTTGTGATGATACATACTGGTTAATGAACATCTATTAAAAATTGCTGTATTGTTTATGCCAAATCATTGTGTACAGCTGTGACACATGTACATTAATAAATAAATAATTCTTTAAATGATTTCTTTTTAAGGAATCATCTATATACTAGTATTAGAAACACATAGTATTAAGTAGTGAACTTTAGATAGCATTAGGATTAGATCATTGCATAATATCAGCATAATTGTAAAATTCTTTATAGACATTTTATATACAAAAATATTATATATATATATATATATATATATATATATATATATATATATATATATATATATAAAATTATTTTTTACAGTATATCTATAGATATTTTTTTTTGTCTGATAAAACCTTTATCAAAACATTTACACTCACAAGCCATTAGTGCTGTAATAACGCAACACAATTAAAATAAGACCTAAAATATAAGAATCAGGAAATTATTATAATATCGGCTTTGCCTCAACCAATAAGGTGTAAAAAACATCAATATTCAATGTTATTAAGAGGTAAGTTGAAAGAAAAAACTATTTCATTACTAATTTAAATTCTGAAACCCAAATCTATTTTTTCTTCTAACAGATTAATGTATTTTAGGCCTGTTATTCTATTACGTGACCATACTGTAATATATAGTAACTATAATTTTATATATTATTATATTAAGTGCTGGTTTGGCTGTTATGCTTTTATGACAAGTCTTACACAAGAAATACAGCCTGTGGAACATAAAAATAAAACAAAAATAATAATAATAATAAAAAAAAAAACATTTTTAGAGCTTTTTCCACTGGAACATAGATGTCTAGTAAACGGATAAAATGCAGTAGTTTGTGTCAAAAATGTGGTCTGTTTTTTCCCCCTTTAGGATTATTATTGCTGAACCAGACAGATGTTGTATTAATTATGAATTGGCTGAAATCTTGACTGAAAAGAATTATGCTTGCTTTGGCACACCGAACATTGTGCAACCACACTCTCAGCATCAAACTCTCTCATCTTCCAGATGCTTCCACACGGTAAGAACAGAGTGCAGTAAACAAGCTTTGTTATCAACAGACATTTCCAACCATATATGGGAAAAATTAAATGTGGTGGTATAGGTGGTTCTCATGCCTTGTTCCTCACCAGCATTTTTCATCTTTTATCCACATTTTGTCAAGGCTTTTGTCTCTGCTCCTTTTTCACATTCCCGAATATTTTAGGACGAAAGCCGAGCTGGTTACGAGATGCGATGTTCTACAAAATTCATTCAGTCCTTTACTCGCAGAAAGCATCCAAGATTGATGGTGTAGAAAAAATGAATGTGATCGGAGACTCTTGTGGTGACCTGCCAGGTCCACAGTGTGTGTGTGTGTGTGTGTGTGTGTGTGTGTGTATGCTTGTGTGTGTGTTTGTGTATGCTATGCATTACTGCTGCTGGAGCATGGTGTGCTCTGTGTGCTGCCGATACTGTGAGCTCCACTGCTGTTCTCTGAGGCAGGATGGGATCTCGGCACATTTTGTCTCACTGCTGAGTCACCTGGAGAAAAGGAGAGAGAGAGAGAGGGAGAGAGAGAGAGAGAGAGAGAGAGAGAGAGAGAGAGAGAGAGAGAGAGAGAGAGAGAAAATTGTAAGCTTGTTTCAGTATGGAGGGAATAAAAAATGACCGTCAGTCAATCAATACAGTTATCTAAAAAGAATGCACACCAAATGGGTGGCCTGAAGAAGTGTCATTATTTTTGCATTATGGTCTGGACTGTGTTATGCCACTTATACCACAGCCATTTGCCAATGATTTAAACGATTGTTTACTTTATTAATAAACGACAAATCCTGCATTTTAAATAGTTTATTGTTAGATGTAATGCTTTTATCACTTATGTTATAGCGCCTCTCACTCTCTCTCTCTCTCTCTTTCTCTCAAACTGCTCTGTCATAACTGTTACAAAAGTGACACAGAGACTCCTTCCATACATGCTATAAAGTAAACGTCTCCTACCATAAGAACTGATTATATGTACTATATCTATTACCTTTTTGAACAACACTTTATTATTAGTCTTGGATTATTTGGTGCATCTTATGTACAAGTCCTTGTGTATGAGCTGTTACTATAGAAACAATACTACATTAGAAGGAGGCATTAATATTAACCTGTCATTCATGTTACAGCTGGAGCATCTGTCTGAGCCGAGCTGTTATACATACAGTACTGTATACAGTATATCACACACCTTCTGGCCGATTCTGATTTCCAAATATTTACTGCTCTATTGTTTAATGTGATAACAACAATTATTTAAATCAGACACCAGATGTCTGATCATATCTGAGCCAATCCTGCATTTGTCTTGATAGCGCGTTTGAGCCGACTTCCAAGTTTGAGCCAACTGTATGACCAAAGAAACACAGACTGAAGAGAACCGACTATGTGCGTCTGCATATATATTTTAGATTTGGGCTCAGCACACACCAAAACTGTGTCTCTCCCTCTGTGTGTCTGAGTGTGTCTGAGTGTGTGTGCGTGCGTGTGTGTGTGTGTGTGTGTGTGTGTGTGTGTGTGTGTGTGTGTGTGTGTGTGTGTGTGTGTGTGTGTGTGTGTGTTTGTTTTGGGGGTGCAGGGGTTTGTGCAATGCTTTAAATCTTGGTTCGTGGATCTTGGTTGGAGGGAGGGAGAGTGAGAGACTGAAAGAGAGAGAAACAATAACTTAAAATGGAAGAAAAAGTGATTGGATTTGTAACTACAGCAGTTTTTGTGTGTGTGTGTGTGTGTGTGTGTGTGTGTGTGTGTGTGTGTGTGTGTGTGTGTGTGTGTGTGTGTGTGTGTGTGTGTGTGACTGGTCTCCCCATTGCTAAACCCGCAATAGGTCTGCTTCTCCCTTTTTAGGCCCCATTGCCACTTATGTCTGCCAGAAAAGTTCCCACAAACAGCCCTGCTCCTCCCCTAGCCTACAGAGTTAACCAGATCCTCTTCCTCCTCACCATTCATCTTTTCATCTTCCTCTTCTCTGCACACCTTTTCTTCCTTGTCAGACACCCTTATCCAAAACGATTAACATTTATCTCATTTTATACAAATGAGCATTTGAGGATTAAAGGCCTTGCTTAGGGGCCCAGCGGTGGGAGCTTGTCAGTCCTGGGATTTGAACTCACATCATCCCAACCCAATAGTAGTCTAATGCATTAACCACTGAGCTACCACACATCTTCCTCCTCTACTTACATCATCTTTCCTTCCTTTGGCTCCTCACCACACATCTCCCCTTGATAACCAAACAATATGATCCTTCTACATCATTTCTCTTAAAAGAATGTCTCTCAGTCTCTCTGATGTGTGTAAAGTTGCTTAAACTTGTTGTAAGCAGCGTTCAACTCCAGTGTTCAACAGCAGCACTAAACTGTTACATTTAACTTCTCAAATAGTGGAAAAAAGAGCTTTCACAAAAGGAATTATGTTACATATAAACACAGGTATTCCAGATAAAGCGCTGAAGTGTGTTCATAGCTTATAAAAGCAGGATCACTCTAATGAGACCTCAGTGGTTAAGGTTCTATACTAATCGTCAGAAGGCTGTGATTTTATGTCCTACAACACACATTAAATAAATAATGAATAATAAACTACGTCTGTGGAACATTGTGTACTTGTCATCTTGGGTTAAACAGATTCTTTAACCCTGAAATACTCCACTCTGTGCTTGGATTGGATTCTGCCTCACTTGAAAGTCATGTTGGATAAAAGCAGCTGCCAAATAAATAAATGTAAATATAGATTAAATGGAAAGACAGCTGTATACATAAAGTATGTAGAAATAGAGCAGTGAAAGAAACCAAGTAAGATTCTTTGACTTTGACTACAAGATTTATCTGGCATTTGGTTGATTCTTGCCTCTAGAGGAAAGAACATCGGCTTATTTTTTTTGCTCATGTTTTAGTCATCTTCAAAATAACTGCAATATTTTAGGCAGCTCTCAAAACCTTAAAACATTGTGATTTAATGTTTACGTCCCAAAAAATCCATTTAAGGAAATTCCAGTCAGATGAGGCAACAGCTGGTTATGTGAGAATTTAAACTGGGTATATTGATTACTATGTTGATTATGTTATGTCATTGTTTACGTTATTAGAAAAACATATTTACAGGTGGCTTGAACCACTGGACCTGGCAGGTAGTGTGACCAAGTTGGTTCCAAATAAGAAGCATTACATACTCTGTGGGTTTTTTCACAGGATTTGGCTACCTTATTAAATACAATCTCGTGTGTGTGTGTGTGTGTGTGTGTGTGTGTGTGTGTGTGTGTGTGTGTGTGTGTGTGTGTGTGTGTGTGTATAAAAGAACATTTTAGGAGCTTTCTTAATACTGAACTTTTTATAAAATGTATTTTATTTATTCTATAAATGCATGTGAGGTTTGGGAGGGAAACATTTAATTTTGACATCTATACAAAAAAATCTGCTCTATATTCTGCCAGAAATCGAATTATACCTGTTTCCATCAGAACAAAAAACCTAAAGAAATAAGACAAATAGCATCTCTAGCGGAATCTAATAAGCATGAAATAACATAGATAGATAGATAGATAGATAGATAGATAGATAGATAGATAGATAGATAGATAGATAGATAGATAGATAGATAGATAGATAGATAGATAGATAGATAGATAGATAGATAGATAGATAGATAGATAGATAGATAGATAGATAGATAGATAGATAGATAGATAGATAGATAGATAGATAGATGACATTTGAGGAGTGGAATTTTATCTGTGTTTTGCCTGATTTGTATTTTTATGCACCAGAGCAACTTTGAAACAAGATGGAAACAGAGCTGATGAGATTTTCTAAAATTGTGCAGCTTATCTGTCCAAAAGGGATTGAGGGTGAGAAAGGTGGCCAGGGGTAAAACATTGGCATCCAGCATAGTGTGTGTATGTGTGTGTGTGTGTGTGTGTGTGTGTGTGTGTGTGTGTGTGTGTGTGTGTGTGTGTGTGTGTGTGTGTGTACATGTTTTCCTGTGAGGCCTAAACAGACCTTCTAAGCAGATGAGGGGAATTCCTTTCCCAATTCTATTGTACCCAGAATATCCCAGAATGACTTTTGGACCATTAATGCCCACCTCCTATGTCCAAGTTTCAGCTAATAAACAGGAAATAGTTACATCCGAGCAAGGCTTATGTTATTGTTATTATTCTGTCAGCACTGGGTAGCTTTTTCCATGATCAGAATGAGAACCTTTCCCCATTTCCTGTTTTGACAGGATTATAACCTTCTGTAGCATTCTATTAGAAACACTGGAACAGTGAAAGTCCGTGTGTCAGGTGTGTGAGTGTGTGAGATTTCTGATGCAGAAACACTGATGAGGACTCTCACCTGTGTGGGAATAGATGAACCAGAGCGCACCAGTAAGCAGAGCTCCTATGACAAAGGCTGCAAAGGCGATGCCCACCACTGTTGGGGTGTCCAGTGTGTGAGCTATTGTATGAGAAAAGAATTAATGTAGCATGTCAAATACAAATAATCATTAAAGTTAATGGGAAATTAGTATTTTTCTTAATGTTTAAATGGGTTACTTTAATATTTTAAGAGTTGTTCAAATTTAGCGGTGTCTGATTGACAATATGCTTTGAAGCAGACTCATGTGAATTAAGCTGAGCTCTGATTAATTTCTACTACCGTAGTTGTTGCTTGTAGACATGGACTGTTCATTTTCTTTATTCTCTATTTTTGTGATGTTTTTTATTCTGTTTTGATCACTGTAGTGTATTACACTTTTATTTCTAGGCCTTTCTACAATGACAAAACCATTCTCAAACCAATCTAGAGCAAGAACTTGCACTCACGTTGATCGCTGTTCGTAAACCCTATGGGCGCGTGGGTTGTGGGATCTGAAAATAAAAAGAGAAACCAAAGCTGGTTAAAAACACAAGAATACACAACCCATTTAAATCAGAACATATAGTAACAAATTGAATGAAATAGCGAGAGTGAGCTTCTCTCTCATCACAGCAGATGGCACAAATTCCTCTCAAAAGTCACATGTGGATTGGATCTGAGCCCACAGGAACCTGCAAAGATATAAGAGCTGGCAGAAGCTCCTCATTCCACAAACAGGCCAAACCCCTGAGCGACTCCTCTGCCTAGCGATCCGGGCGGATGGGTTTCAGGCCTCTAATTAGCTCTAATGATCTCCGATCAAGCTGCACAATAGTTCCTGTGTAGCTGCGGGCATCAGGGTCACACTGGCACAGTGACAGAAACTCAGACACAAAGGCAGCTATTCTGGGAGGAACACCTTTCAGTTTTCAACTGTTATGAAGGCCGATGACAGACTGTCAATGGGAAACTCACAGAGAAGGGGTACACACACACACACACACACACACACACACACACACACACACACACACACACACACACACACACACACACACACTATATTTTCTGTATAGCTTCTAATGTGGAAATGTTGTGCCATATCATTTAGTACTCCTGATCATATATGATTTGTGAGGGCAAGCAGAGGGAGTGGTAAAGACCAGAGCATATCTCACTAAATACAAAGAGCCTAAAAAAACAAATACCAGGCACTGCTACACATTCTACACATGCAATACACTTAAACAATTGAATAAATCCCAGAATGACCTAATGAAACTTTTTGGAATGCTTCATAAAGGCAGGGAACACAGAAAGCTAAATGATGAGTAGCTCCCTGAGAAACTGTCAGCTCTCCAGACAAGCACAGAGGTCTATTCACTCCTCCAAACATTTAAACTCCCAGCTCTGTTCCACTGAGCAGCTCTAATAAAGACATGAGCTGAGGGGCTTGGCCCATGCAACTCAGGACTCGGTCAGTGTTCCTGACCCAGAGTTTAAACACTTTCTTTCTGTTCTCTCCTCCACCTTTTGTGGTCAGTTTGGATCTCAGTGGAGAAAGAAGGGAGGAGAATGACAAGTGAGGCCATGTGCATATGTCTGTATTCTAGCCATTTGCTTTGCTAAATATTTGCTAAACACTCCCACACAACATTGCATTACACACATTGAATTGTTTTTGAACTAAGTGACATAAAATTGCTGTGTTTTCTACATAATTTCGGGTATAACATGCTCTCTCCTAAATTGCTTGCTTGTAAATATGTGTTGTTTTGATGTCTTTGTACTGCCTCTAAAATGGCTTTATGTTTTATATCTAAAAAGTCAAATGATGAAGCCTAGTTTAGTTTTTGTCCTGTTGACATACTGTTCAACATACAGTACTGTTAACCATAGTTTAGTTCTGCACAAGTCTCTTAAGCTGAAGTCAGTAGGATTTTAAAATCTAGCTGTCAGGTCTGAAAAGATCCACATGGAAATACAGAGAAAAGTTTATATGCTTATAAGATTTTGTTTGTTTTCATCATTGGATTTTCAATGTTATATTGAATTAAACATGTGGCCAGTAAAATATCATGACTGGTAGAGTCTACCAAAAGAATGCTAAGCATTACTTTATTGCAAAAATGAAAGACATTCACTCACCTGCTACTTTATAAAGAACACAAAGAGACCTGCTCATTCATGCAGATCTTAAATTAGCCAGTCATATCATACAGAGACAGGTTTCAATTTTCATTGAATCCAGTTAATAGGAAAAAAAGGGATCTCAGTGACTATCAGTTGTTGGTGCCAGGTGGTCTGGTTTGAGTCTTACAGAAACTGCTGATCTCCTGGGCTTTTCATACACAAACAACATCCAGTTAGTGGTAGGTCTGCAGAGCACAACATTTTGTTGATGAGAGACGTCAGAGGAGAATAGCCTGCCTGGTTTAATACTGACACGAAGACAGCTGACAGAATTTGGGCAGTAGGAGACTGGCAGAACAGTGTTTGGTCTTTTTCCAATCATTGACTATCCAAGTTCTGTGAACATGTGCTTACTGCAGCCATAGATTCCTGTCCTTAGTTGAAAGGAGATGAAGCTGATGTGGTCATCTGCTGGTGTATCCCATTCACCTAACATGCTGTGTATATTGAGATGCATTTCTGCTCACCAAAGCTGTACCTTTATTCTCCTCTGACCACAGTTGCATCATTCTCTGTAAAGCAGTCTCACTCAATCCAGCCTTCTAGACACCAAAGACTATACCATGGTTAAAGTCACAGAGATCATATTATTTCCTCATTCTGATGTTTGATGTAAAATTGACTAGACCTATAGATAAGATCTTTAACTCTGACTTCATTATTTTATGTGTTGTGCTGCTGCCACATAACTGACAATCGATCATGTGTACAGGTGTTTCTCATGGAAGAGCTCACTGAGTGTGTATTGTATCTTATACAGCTTGCTAGAAGTGTTCTTGCTCAAAAATATTCGTACAATTAAATACACAAATCGTAACAATATAATAACCATACGAGTGTTAAAATGGGCATAAACATTTTCATCACTACTTCATGTATAGCAAAATATAATCAGCGAATATATCAATGCAGCAGTACAAGCAGCATTTGGTCAGCATGCTCAAATGGTGCTCTTTGATTTCTAGATCAGCCTCCAGCCTTGTGATACTATCCAGCAAGAACCACTAGGCCTTTTCAAAAGGAGTCTGTTTTCTTTGCCATCCCTGTATAAGAGGTGTCTTTGTCTTCAAAGCATAGTTCTGAGATTTTTTCATTACGCCTACATCATATGTGCATTTTTCTAGTCCTCACCAGGGAATGAGAGGTCACAACTCTGGCAAATTGAACATAATCCCTTCACTAGGAAAATGTTTTCTGCAAATGTAATACTGATTCAGACAGAATTTACCTTACAATTTAGCGTATACCAGGTGTCAAAAATGAGGAGTCTTTTAGAAGGTGCGTTTTGGTGTGTTTTGAACAAGATCCAGCTTATGCTCTGCTTAAACACAGCCACATAAACAAAGCTTGTAAGTCACTTAGAGATTCAAGCAAACATCATTTATCAACTAGACCAGACCGAGGTTAATTAACTCATTTATGGTCACCATGCCTCATTTACTATAGGCACCAAAAAGCATGATTAGCATACTGAAATCTTCAGCAGTGCAATGAGTCAGAGTTGGCTCACACTATGTGCACTCTAAAAGTACAGTGTAACTGGGCCAAGAGTGAAGAGCAGGCTGAAATCAGCCAGGCACAGATTAGGTCATAATTACCAAGAGATTGAATTTAGCTCTGATCTGAATCTTTGATCAAACAGTACAATATTTGCAATGGGATGGTAGATATGATTAACCAGTTAAGGGATATCAGATAGTATTTAATTATCTATCACAACTGAACTATTGCAATTTTGAACATATTGTGTAGACAACAGTTCAATATTTTTTTCCAGCCTTTGACACTATGACATTATGACTGCATTTTCACACATGACAGCGTTCAGCTCACACTAAAGAATCCATATAAGACTAGAATAAAGTGCTGATATCTTCAGCGATCTTCAGAACCCATGCATTAGCTGATCTAGCACACTTTGGAAATGTAACTGGATGTGCAATTTTACATTTTGTTTTTAAACCTAACCTTCAGTCAAAACATAAACCTAACTCTGTTAGATGCCAATTTAATAAATGCCAAGCCAAAAAATACTATTAATGTATTATGCAATAATTATTAATGCTGTGACTTCCAGTGCTTACATGGAAAATTGGTGAAGTAGTCATTACATATGGATGAAATTAAAAAATAATTGACATCAACTCATTAATAAAAGTGGGGTGGAAGTTTTACAAGGGAGGGATGATATCTGGCATTTGTTTTAATGAAAAACTGGGGGAAGTGAGATCAATTCCATTAGACAGCCATGCACACAGACATAAGGAATCTTTGACCGTTTGTACAAAGCAGTTAACATGGCCAAAATAACAAATTTAACTAGAGATCTAAAATAGGGCATTGAACCTTCTGTTCATTTCCAAAAAAAAAAAAAAAAAAGTAAAATCCCTCATGTTCAAAGCTGTCTCAGACTTTTGTATGTCTGGTAAGTAATGTTGTCAAAAATCTTCATCACATGGCTGTCATCAAGCAGGCTACAAACAAACCAGCCTTGTACATCACAGAATGGCATTACCGTTTATCTATAAAACATAACCATGTGAAATCAATAAAATAATTTCTGTTTGTCATGCACCATTTCCTAATGTATGACTATGCATTACATCAAGGCCTTATCTGGCTGTCCTCCCAAACCCAACACACACTCCTCCGTTCTTTTTGAGCATCCCTCTCCCTCCCACTCCATCACTGTATACCTCCCTCTCGCTGTGCCGGGAAAAGGACTGCCTCTGAGGATAGCTAAATGAAAACAACTGTTCTTTTTTTCCATTCTGTCGGGGACACTTCAGGATCGCTGGGCCCCCTGCTTCGTTTTTTTAATCAACCACATACGGCACGAACAGTTCATTCAATAAACACTCCCACATATACACAATATGTATAATACACTGCTGCACACTAACACACTCCAGATGTAGTTCTATCCCATGATCCATGACAAGACTCTGTGATGTATCTAACCCACTCTCTCTCACTCACACACACACACACACACACACACACACACACACACACACACACACACACACACACACACACACACACACACACAAAGTTTGTATTTCAAAATGTCTTCATTGTACTCATTTAATTTCATCATTCAAGACAAGATCTTTTTTAGACAGGTCCGTTACAAAAGAACTAGAAAGACTTATTTTGTTCGGAGGAGGACTCCGGTAGTGTAGTCAAGTGCATGTAACTTCAGGGTGAACTGTTTATGCTAAGGTTACTTAACTACCACTTGTGGTATTTATAGTTAGCTATGTAGCCATTTAAGTTAAGATGTTGAATTGTTAGTGATAAGATAACTTGATAACTCCCTTTTGTAGACTCCCTGAATGAATTACCAGCTGTAAGGAAACTTGGCTTAATCATGTGGTAAACAGCTAGCTAGCTAAACTAACAGTCAATAATTAGTGGTAAGTTAAATAAGATTCATGCTGTTATAAATTTGATAAAAAACTATGATAAAATAATTCATTATTGGTGGTAAACTAACTTGGCATCATCCTGATAGTTAAACTAACAGAGTGAATTATTAATGGTATGGTAAGTTCACCCTGTGGTAATTAAAGCTAGATAAATCTAGGTAAATAGACTTCTGTTTACATTGCTGCCTTTTAAATACTAAATTAACTGTCTAAGACTGCAGTAATCACATAATCCAACGATGGCAAATATATACCATACAATAATCCAGTCATTTGTGGGTATAAAATACTAACTTTTACTCAGTTACTCTTCAGTTACTCTTGAAAGAAATTTTGTTTAAGGGAAAGGGTGCTGAGGTAAAGCTGTGATATGTACAGGATATACCTGATGTCACATGCTTCCCATGTAGTCGTACCTAAATAATTTGAAAATGAAAGAGGAAAAAACTAATTTCTCCCCTTAAAAACCTAATATTCTTTTTTTTCAGCTAATGGTTTTCCAAAAAAAGGCTTCAAAGAAATATGAAGTGCTATTTGTGTTAGAAATAATCACTCAATCAGATACTATTTAGGTTGTGACTTGTAGTCTAATTAATTTTTTAGATTGTCTACACATTAGCAAAATAATCATCATTACCTTCATCACTATCACCATCACTGATGACCACCAACGGCTTTGTGGAGGTTTTGCTGTTCATCATCATTTTGATGATGGTTTCCCCGCTAACAGACGTGCAGGCCTCGTTAGGAAGCATACACTGAATGGAGAGAAAGGAAAAGCAGCTGTAATCTGAGTGTGATTCTCAACATACAACACAGCATTATCACATGTACTCAGGAAATGAAAAATACCACATGCCCTAACAAAGAAAAAAAAGTCAATTTGTTTGAGTTTATATCCTTTTAGTCAGGAGGACAGGATTAAAAAAACGAATGTAAGGTATGCATGGTGTAAATATGGAGTGAAATCAAATTAAAGCCATGTGAAAGAGTTTTTTCATCCTAGGGCAAACTGTAAATAATGCTTTGATCTGAAAGTTTCTATACACATGATTCTGTTTAACATTTCACTGCTCTTATGTTGGTTCAGACTACTCACTCAGTAGAGTTAACCTACTGATCAGCTGTGACATACACAACCACCGCATGACAGCTGTTGTGAGACACATTTTTTAGTGAAATAAAGAATCTCTAAATGTTAAAATAATTAACGATCTATCATTTCTACATTATTACTACTTAGGATGTATTACGGTTGAAATTTTCCCAGTGTAAAAACATTTTATTTTTATCACAGCATCACTGTATAATTACAAAACATTTGTACAAAAGTCTTTCAAACATCCCTGTATACATAGAAAAGCCTAAAGTCACTAGTGATAGTGCTTCTATTTTACATTCTTTTCTTAATTAATCCAAAATGGTTCACTATAAATGATATTATTGACAGCAACTTGAGTGAAAAGTTGAAAAAAAAAGTTGAAAAGTTGAGTGAAAAGATGCTTTAATGGCAGTGTGCACTCAACTGTGCAAAACCTTATGATCCATTTTAGATCAATTCCATTAGACTGCCATTCACACAGACATAAGGAATCTTTGACCGTTTGTACAAAGCAGTTAACATGGCCAAAATAACAAATTTAACTAGAGATCTAAAATAGGGCATTGAACCTTCTGTTGATTTCCAAATAAAAAAAAAAGTAAAATCCCTCATGTTCAAAGCTGTCTCAGACTTTTGTATGTCTGGTAAGTAATGTTGTCAAAAATCTTCAGTAATTAGAATTGATTTCTATTGCTTAAGTGAACTCTGTATACATTGGAGTGTCTTCCTAATGTGTGCATGGACATTACATTAAAAATTCCATATGTACAGACCTCATTTTAATACAATACATGACATTTATTATAAGCACTTGTAGGGCTTGATGTCACACAAGTTGAACATGATCATTAATAGGTTGCATAACTATAACATGACTAAACCTAAAACCGTAACCCATCATCTACACTGTCGCACATTTTAAACTTGGTCAATACTTGGTTTTATACTCTACATAATCCTTTATATATGTTATATAATCCTCACTTCATTATAGAGTAAGATATAATAGAATCCTTACCAAAATACTGTATCTATTTTTCAGGATATGTGTTGTGTTGTTATTTTACTGGTCATTGTATAATGAAGCTAAAATACAGTAAGTTTGCATTTCCATACATATGCAGGTGTAGTTTAAAAATAAAATAAAAAAATAGATTTTAACTGTGATAAATAAGACATAATTTCATTTAAGATGGCTCTTCAAACTGCCCTTGTCACATTTACATCACACTGATATCACCATATTATTTAACTAACACTAGAAAGTACTAGAAAGTGTGTGTAATCAGTGAGAAGAAAATCAGAAGAACCTATTAGATAATATTTTGATTAGAGTACAATATATTATTAAAGTTAATCATGATACGTTTTTTAGTGCCATTACTGAAACAGGAGTATCTATACCCAGATAACATTTACTGGAGCTCATAATCAAAATGTGTATTATCTTTGGGAGGAAACGGAACAGAATTTACTCAGCAATGAACCCACTAGTAAAGGATGCAGATGGAATAAAGAGAGTGAGCTGAATAGAGAGTTTAGCACTGAGATTTATATGTCCCTCTGTGGTGAAGAGAGGGCTGACTCTGGCAGCTGGAGCGGATTAACCAGTGCCAAGGTGCTGAAGTGAAAAACAAACGTTCAGAATGAATGAGGCAGTAAAGAGGGCAGCAAGGGACAGAGTCAAAGTGTTGCTACTCTCACTAGAAGTCCTAATGAAAGGTGTGCATATTAAATGCAATATCTTTGCATCATCACCGTTTGTAAGTTGATTTATGGAGTTTTCCAAATGAAAATCACCTCAGGCCCAAATATGAATGAAAGTTTGACTGAATGAGATAATTAAAGAAACACTTTAAAGCTTTTGATCTATTAAAGCATAAACATCAGCTGGGGACAAACATAACACGGTATAAGAAAAATACAAGAAGTAGAAAGGGAAGAGGGAATATGAGGAGGTATGAGATTTATTAGAGGGAGGTGAGAACCATGAGCATGTAAAGGAGAAAAGAAAAAGAAGCAGGAGAGGAAAAGTAAAGCTCCATACCTTCGGCAGTCCTTGATGCATGTTGTGTCTCTTTGAGCAGATGGACATCTCACAGTGCAGGAAGAGCAATGGTACTTTGAACTTTGACCTGAAGTCAAAGCTGAATCGCTTCCTGTCCACCTTCTGAGGGTAGTAATGGACAGACTCATCCTTGGGACATATGTTCTCGATGAGGACATATTCAGACAGTACCTCATGATTAGAATTTTCAGAGATAAAGCATGTCTGAATCATGAAGCTTAGATCAGGATCTGCCTTAGTGACTGAGATCTGAGAGAGAGAGAGAGAGAGAGAGAGAGAGAGAGAGAGAGAGAGAGAGAGAGAGAGAGAGAGAGAGAGAATGAGACTGGGATCCTTGCTTAATAACTGATTACATGTAAAAAGGCAGTGAGAGTAATGACAATCAAAACCGAGAGCTGTGCACAAAGTCGACATACTGTAGCAGCTGACTAAAATACACTAACAAAATGACACCATCTAACAAAGCACAGAATACACTCTCTCAACACAGCTGGGTTAATATCAGAAATCAGCTCATAAAAATGAGAAAGTGTGTGTTATCAGTATAACAGCAACATTTTACAGTACAATATTTCTCTCATACACACACGCACAAATACACAAACACACACAATTCAAATCCATTCCAAAAGGCTGATGTTTGTGTTCTTTGATGTCTCAAACTGTATCCTAATACGGTTATGTCAATAAATCACACAGAATTGAATTTGAAAGCAAGACAGAGGCAGTAAGAAAGGTGAACATGATGGACACACTGTTCTTCTCAATATGGAGTGATAACGAAAGCAGACTGATAACTACACTACAGTTTTGCAGTGAGTTGCTGAATCAGCTTATGGCTCAGACACATAAGACATATATTTGTACAGTCCTACAGCTGATAATGATTAACACGCACACACACTCACAGACACACACGTGTATACACTCTCGTTAATTTGCTTTAGTGATGCAAGAAAGGAATTTGCTCGAGACTCTTCACTTCCAAGAATCACAAATTGCCATGAAATTTCTTTCAGTTTCCAAAGCACATTTCAACATCTAAACCACAGACATCTTGCTTTCTAAACCCCTTAATTATCAGCCTTTCTCTACCTTCCTGCTGGAATTGGTTATAAAAAGCACTGCACTGAGTAAACTATAATGAGTTTTACACAAAAAAATAAATAAGACAAACAAGAGCCATTATCTGTGATCTTAATCTGGGCAACCAATATTTTTGACCCACCAGATCAGATTCTGTTTCTTAATGCAAGACACTGTAATAATAATGACCGATGCAAAGAACAGCTGATTGGTGACTAAGATATTACCTCAGCCTCACATTATTATACATATTGTTATAAACACTGTAAATTGACTGTAGTTACTGCATTAATTATATATATATATATATATATATATATATATATATATATATATATATATATATATATATATATATATATATATACCAAGGGGTTCTACATGTACTGTATATGGCATTATGTGTGTGCAGGGATGGATTTTTAGGCCAATGGTCTCTCTAATACAGATGCAAAGCTCAATTCATGTTGAAATACAAGATGAGAGTTACTGTGCAGCTCTGATAGCAAGCCTGAGCTCAAACCTGACATAAGTTCATCTTTAAAGAAAAGGTCCAGCCAAATATACATTATTTACATTATTTTCCTTTTCCCACAAATGTATTATATGTTTTAGAGTAGTTGAAGTTTGCTTCCTTAGTTTTGCAAAGTAACTACTTGGGTAATGTTGCTAAAAAAAACAAAGCTTATATTTACCAGATTATCATCTGGCAAACTGCATGTCTAATGCTTCACATGCTTGCCTCAAAAGACATGTAATTAAATAACTGAATAGAAATGCAAAACAAGTACATATGTATATATAAATCAGACTTAAACTAATCATAGTGTTTCCTTTACAAGAAATACCTGCTTCTATTTATTTTGCTTTATTATTTTTTACATTTATGGGTTGAACCCACAGCTGAGGTTTAACCATGCCTGGGCTGCCACACTATGATATATCTAATTAAACCATAACACACACACACACACACACACACACACACACACACACACACACACACACACACACACACACACACACACACACACACACACACAAATACACGCAGAAGTTAATAGTATCTTTAGACTGTATTTATTTAGTATTCATAAGGTGTGTTGTTACTTTGTATTTTACCTCCACAAAAATGGGCTTGTTCTCCATGACCTGGAAGAAGGAAGAAGGTTGTGGGTGGCGGAATAGGCTGGTGTTGTACAGCTCCATGCTGAATGTCACATTTTCCACAGGCTCATGCTGAAAGTCTAGTCGAAAGTGTGTAGGAGCATCTTCAGCTTTACGGTAGGAGCAGTTAAACTGGAGACAGAGACAAAGAGAGATACTATAAAAACATCTTCATCAGTTAGCTACAAAATGGGCTGCAATATGTTGAGAGAGAGTGCGGTCAGACAGACAGACAGACATACAGACAGGTGGTCACAGGAGAAATTAATAATTCAATCCAATATTATTTATACAGAGATTTTAATAATGGACTTCATCACAAAATTGGTTTTACAGAAATATGCATTTGAAATTGATCCATAAGATATATCTTGGTCATCTTAATTCTTTGGCAATACAGAAACTTGTGTAATCGCTATGAACTCAACTGATCTGAATTCAATTACACTGAATCAAACTGCATTGAACTGAATTGTGAGACAAAAAGCAAAAGGTCTGGCATGAACCAAGCCGCAGGTGATAACAATAACATCTGATGGAGGAATCTGATGGAGGAATAAAGTAACTGCAACAAGGTGCATGTGTAAGAGATAGGGAGGAGAAAGAGCGATAGAGAGAGAGAGAGAAGTTTAAGAGAAGTGTGGCTGAAGTCCAATACAGCAGGTCAGGAGGAGTTCAGACCCAGAGACTGTGAGAAGACATGAATGTTCTTCTGAGCCCTTGAACTGTTTTTACTAGCACTAGGGGAGTCTGGGAAATGCAGTCTCAAGATTGAAGCTCTGCAGGCCATCCTCAGACGTTTATATATCATTTGCTATGCATGACAATGAAAGAATAGTTAGAGTGCATGGATCATGCCTTTTTATGGCTAAAGCAAGTGTACAAGAGTGACAGTTATATGCAAAAGAGACCAGACAGAATACTGCTCTGAAACATAATCCGTAATACTGGAATGAAGCCGTAATGTTAGACGTGTGTCTATTGAACATTTTATGGTTAATGTGGTGTCATACAGCTTACTGTACAACAATAACAATAGACAGGTTTTGTGGGTCCTAGTTAAATATATTCATAGTCTATGTTATGATGCATAACGCTCTGGACTAGAGGTTTTCAGTTTTTGGGAAATGGCACCTTTGGCACTCCACATTGTTGACGTGTTCTAGTTCCAAAGACATATTACATGACAAACCTAACCTTACTTGCTATTAGAGTTCACTGACGTATCAGCATCAGTTGAAATTATACCGATATTAATTTTAACCTTAAATCCCCATTAAAAAAAAGAAACCAAGCAACCAAACAAATGCTATATTTTGTTTAGTCAAAGTGTAACAACTGTCTGTTTGTGAGATGCAGTTATGCAGACTTGGATAGCTGTGTCATCGGATCGATTCCAGCTAGTCATCTTCTGGTGTCTTGTTAAAGTTCAAGTTGAAAAATGTTGGAATCCTGATCAGAAGGTTGTGAATTCAAATCCCAGAACTGTCAAGCTCCCACTGCTGGAACCTTGAGCAAGGCTCTTAACCATCAACTGCTCAGTTGTATAAATAAGATAAATGTAAGTCGTTCTGGATAAGGCTGTCTGCCAAATGCTATAATTGTAAAGGAAGCTGAGGAACCAGAAGATGGAAGTGATTAACTGGCTGAACCAGATGAAACACAACAACTGAACTTGTTTGCATGATCGCTATTAAAACTACAGGAACAAAAACATGACGTCTGTGACTTTGTGGTTTAAAGAAGAAAAAGACATTTTACTGGCAAATCAATGAACCGAGTCATGTTCAGTGCTTGGAAGAAAACGTCCTTCAAGCAACTACACAATCATGTCTGTAGAAACGTCACACAAGTCTCTGCTCTAAATCCAGTGGAAATGTAAAATTTCTACATTAAACTGGCTCTCTCTCTGAACCAGAACCAACACAAGCCTGTTTTGTTGGAAAATATGTACCTGGGTTGTGACTGGATTGTGTTATCAACTGCTCATAAATACAAAACTTATGAATACATATGCTAAAAATTTAAGCACTGATTCCCATGTTAAATCATCATACCAAGATGCTAGAGTGGTGTCCCGATGATGGTCTCTCTGAATCCAGATCTTCATCATCCGTCGGCCAGCCGCTGCCATCCCTGCTCTCTGACTGTCTGATCATGATCTGTTGATCACAAAGACCTGTAAGTCACCTTGACACAATCGATTACCCTAAATGCCATCTGAATAATATTGTTTCCTTTACACAGTGAAGTGTGTGTATGACCTAACAGCTCAAAAAACATATGTGCTGGAATTAAGACATGGGAATGCTCAAGAGTTTCAACATTGCAGGTCCCAGGATAGATATATCCTAAGCATACTTCTCACATCTTAACTCATAATAAAGGGAATCAGCTTGACCTTTACTAGTACAGCAATGATGAATATTTGAGAATGTTGCCTAAACAAGATGAAATCCTGAGTGATGGTTCTCAGCTTAGATTAGGACACGTGTCTGCCCTGAACCACATAGGACACAATTACTAATCACCCTCTAGGCCCAGCATTCACACCAAAGCTGGAACATTTGGGAATTTGCCCAGATCTAATGGAGCAGGGATAAAACATGTATCAAATTTCCTCCATGAATTATCACAGGACATCAGTGAGGAAGTGACTCATTTAAGCTGAGTGAAAACAAGCGCATCGAATCAGAACTCAGATGGAGAGATTCAGAGCAGTCATGCAGCCTCAGCTGACCCTGATCATCTTTCATCTATACTAAAAATTAGACTGAACTTTGCTACACATGTCTTTATTTTTAAATGGCCTGCACTCCATTAAACATAGTATTCCAAATTTTATTTTTTGCAGGAAATTATTTTAGCCAAGTAAAAATATTATTATATTATATAGACACATTTTCCTCAACTGGATTATTAATGCTCTTAAGCTGTTTTTCATAGTTTTATTTGCTTTTTTAATTATTATTTTACATACATACATAAATATACTGTTGGAAGAATCATGTAATTATCATCTTCAGTGCCAAATTTATATTCATTCATTACTCTTCTTTGCTTTCTGTCTCAAGAGTCTTAAGATATAAATAAAATAAACAAAAAATTAGAGAAATAAACCCAAATAATATATGTTATGAACTTCAAGAAATCTATAACCATATTCTAAACCCTTTACTCATGTACACATGCATTTTCTGTCTGTCTTGTGATTGTACCATCATATTATTATTATTATTATTATTATTATTATTATTATTATTATTATTATTATTATTATTATTATTATTATTGTACTTACTGAATTGATGTAGAGGACCACTGGGCTTGGGTGGTGCATGGGGTATTTAGTGGTTTGACAGCCAGTCAGTGGAGTCTCCAGGATGTAATGAGTGGAGTTGGATGTTGCTTTGCATTGTGGGTCCTGCAGGGTTATGTTGGCTTTACTTATACCTGTTGCCTGCAAGGAAATATCAACAAAGGTAAGATTTAGAACTAAATAAAAACAGATACGTGCAGCATCGTCCTACTTACATATGTTTAGCTTCTGAGCCAAAATGTCAAACATCTTTCTACATTCCTCACATCGCTCACATGTAGAAAAGATAAGAAGGGCTTTCATTTCAACACAGACAAGGGCTTAAGGTTCAATCCAGTGGTCTAACGTGTAAAACCCTTTATAAATAATAGGTACTTTGCTTCTTTGGCACAATTTTTTTTTAAGTGTGAGCGATGATTTTAGATTGGTTGCAAAGCAGGGGATGTGTGGTGTACCACAACCTTCCTGTTTTTCCAAGAACTGACATCAATTTAAACTAATTATAAAATTAACATTATGCTATACTGCCATACAGTATATTAAAGTATAGTGTCTCTTTTTCAAGGAGAACAAAAACAGACAAGTTTTTGTTGCATAATACATTTTAAAGGCATTTATCTCAATTACAGTACATAACAGCAGTTAATGGTTCATGGTTAGATATGCTGGGATTTGAACTCACAACATTCCAAGCATCAGCCCAACATCTTAAAGACTTGTGCTGCCACTGCCTCTTGTGAACAATATCACATTTAATATATATATACACTTTCTTATTAAGTAAGGTGAAGCCTGCCGTATATGTTGAGCAAGAATGTCAGCTCTGATCTAGTTTCAACCTAGACTGAACTCTCTCTCGAAGATTCGACTGAATCTTAAGATTTAAGGATCTTTAATCAGTGCTGTAACATTTGCAGTATAGCTCCTGGGAAACCGTAGTAGTGATTTTAAACAGATATTGTGTTCTCATCCCACTGCTGTTTGGATTAGGTTTTAATGATGGCTGTAGACTCACATGGATCTTCATTTGTGTATATGTAATTATGATTGTGTTTTAATTCATGTGCTTACCTGCAGGCTCTCCTTGTCTATGCTGACCACCATTCTGTTTTCCTCACACTGCACACTGAGAATCCCACTCAGAGCTCCACGGTACTCCTCAGGACCACGCTGTGACCATGTTGGATCATGCAGAGTAGGTGGGAAAGGGAAAGATGGATCCTGGTCCATCACCGAGGGGAAAAGGAAGGGCAGGTCAGGACGAGTGTGATCACGAGGATCAGTGTTTCGCAGGATAGAGAGCTCAGGGGGAAGCATGCTCTCAAATGGATTCACCATTCCTGCAAAGGACAGGGTAGCTTTATTAGGTCAGAGAAGCTTTAACTAAAAGGTAAAGTGGTTTTTCATGACTCATAAATTAATGTCTTATCATTCACTGATTCACTCCCACTTAGACTCACTCACTGATTCACTCCTTCATTCCCTCCCTCCCTCACTTATTCACTCACTCCAGCACTCATTCCTACACCAAACCCCCTTACTCCCACTGCTCATTCCCTCCCTTCCTCCCTCCCTTCCTCCCTCCCAAACTCCATTCCTCACAACTACACTCACTCCCTCACTCACTCTTACATTTAGTCATTCACTGACAGACTCTCTCACTCACTCCTTTCCTCCCCGACAATCACACTCCCTCCCTCCCTCATTCCCTCAATGACTGACTCCCTCCCTCCGTCCCTCAATGACTGACTTCTTCACTCCCTCACTCACTCCCTCCACCACAATCACACTCCCTCCCTCCCTCACTGACTGACTCCTTCACTCCTTCACTCAATCCCTCACTTATTCCCTCACTGACTGACTCCTTCACTCCCTAACTCATTCCCTCACTCATAGACAAGTTACTAGCATAGAGGGAAAAGAAATCTCCAATCTAGTCATTTTAAATCAAAAGATTTGAGACAATTCAAACCCTTTCTGTTTTCATCCAATTTATTTATTTATTTTTAAAATCCCAGATTTTCAATGTGGTTTCAGATTTCTTAACCTCACGGTACATATAGTGAACTCTCAAAATATCCATATAATCAATATATGTACCTGCTTCTTTAACACGCAGGTAGAAGATATTGGCCACTGCAGTGCTGGTGTAGGAAGTGACTGGGCTGTAGTTGTTCTCCTCGGCCCACTGGATCAAAGCCTGAGCTCCAGCAGGCAGCTTCTGCTTCACCGCCTTCGAGACCTGCATCAGTCTCTCAGTGCTAGCATTCAAGCTAACGCTGTCTGATGTCTGTGGTGGAGAAAAAAAGGCTATGACCCAAGGCTAAACTTCAATATGGTGTCCAATGTATCCCCAGGCTTACTACACAAGAGTCTCAAAGGCTATAAACGGACTTACTGACATTCTAATGCTAGATCGAAAGAACAATGTACATTCCATAGCTCAAGGTTTTATATCTTGAAGCAACAGATAATAATTTACTTTTATTTAGAGCTTTATTGATCAGGGTCACAGTAGAGACTCAAACCAGGGATTACACCTTGGAGAAGACTCAAAGCTTAAACTTCCAAACTGATTTATATCTATTTACTTTTTAAGCTAGTGTTTTTAAATCTCTTTAATTAGCCACCTGTTTGATTAGAGATGCAGCCCACATTTGTTCCTGTTTGTCAAATTTGTTGGAAATTTAATAAAAAACGGTCGGGTGTAAACCCCATTTCCCACGCTCATTTTCTCACACCCGGCAGCAGCTTCCCCACAGTAGTAGAGCTTGGAGTTTATGAGGATATCATATCGCATGCATAGTTGGCATTCTGCTCATGTCCAGGAACACAGTGGCCAGTTCACACAAGGTTGGAATGGCTAAGCCTGCTACTGTACAGATCCGTGCTGACATCTCCTAGTGTTGTGTTGAACTGATACAGACACTAGGTTCATGATGGTGCTGGATATACTCTCTCTACACTATAGAGCAGGATATACATTCAAGCTGCTAGCAGGACAGCACACATTTTTCAATACCGGAAGACATGCAAACGTTAGGCAGAGGATGTTGTACTGGGGGTCTGCCATCATACATGATTGGGAGTGTGTGTGCTAGAAGGCACTTTAGTTTGTTGATGATCAGAATCAGAACTACAAAGAAAGCCTTATACTGCATTGTAAAGAGAATGGGTTTCAAGTGGATTCAGTTGTTTTCACTGACTCATTTGTTACAAAAGTACGCTGAAATCTAAGCTGGGTGGCCAAACATTGCCCGTTCCCTAAATCACATCTGGAGAATGTCATCACAAAACTTTGCCTTCTTGACTTCATTTCTTTTTAAAAATATTTTTGTTGTTTAAAAAAAATAAGATATAAACTAGATTATTGTTATTTTGTAAGATATAATTTCATATTAACTACTTCTCAGAAATTCCTTCTTTTGTTTCTAAACTATAACACGTTTTTTTCTGATTTACCCACAACCACGAGAGACACAAACTTTCACACACAACTAAATGCCCATTTATTAATATATTTATGACAGTTACTCAAGCGAGACAGAGTGGTTTAGTGGTTAGCATGTTTGCCCTGTACCGCTGTGGACCCAGTGTGCAGAGTTTGCATACTCTCCCTGTGCTTTGGGTGTTCCCTCCCCAAGCTAATTCATTCATTCATTCATTCATTCATTCATTCATTCATTCATTCATTCATTCATTCATCCATTCATTCATCCATTCATTCATCCATTCATTCATCCATTCATTCATTTTCTACCGCATTTCCAAACTATTCTCAGGCGTCATCCCTAGGCTAATTTAATAGTCCATAGTGTGTGAATGGTTGTGTGAGTGTGTGATTGTCCCCTGTAAAGACCTTGCACCCTTTCCAGGGTGTCCCCTACCTTGAGGCCTGAGTCCCACTAGGATAGACTCCAGGTCCCGTACAACCCTGTGTAGGATTAGCAGTACAGAAAATGGACAGAAGGATGCATGGATGGTCTTAAAAATCATATATTTTTCCTCAATCCAAACATCTGTGTATGTCTATTCTGATCCATTACAGTAACTCCACACACAAAGCAGTCATGTTCACAATGTTCCTGTGTGCATTTATCTCTTAGACAGCTTCAAAGAAAGTTCTCATAATTCTTAGGAACTGCAAATAAAGCCTGGCCAGCACAATAAAACTACAGTGCAGGCTTAACTCAGCCAGAAAGAGATTTCAAGAAAAATCAGCAAACAATTTCACAGCACATGCCCCTGGGCCTGTCACAATCTGTCTTTCTATCAGTCTGTCCACAGTCTGTCTGCGTCCTCCACAAAGATGAGAGGAAGTGCTGTCAGACGTCAGGACAGGTTTACAGATTTGATGCCTGTCAGTGCTGTCTTGGTCCAAAAATTTCAAGAAACACCCTCAAGTAGTCAGAAGGAAACGAGGATATGTAGTCAGGATGTCTGCTAGTCAGATGGAGAGCTGAAGCTCTTACACATCAGATTACCATTAGAGCTGATGAAAAGTGGATAATAATGCTAATAGTAAATATATTTTGTGAATGCAACATATGAGGAAAACCAAAAGCACATTTTGGTGGTTCACATGACCATGTTGCTGGGTATGATCAGTGTTGTATAAAGTACTAGAAAGCAATACTTGAGTAAAAGTACAAGTATCGTACTAGAAAAAGACTTTGGTAGAAGTGAAAGTCACCTTTTAGAATATTACTCAAGTAAAAGTCTTAAAGTATCTGATATTTACTGTACTTAAGTATCAAAAGTAATTTTCTGATATTTAATGTACTTAAGTATTTGAAGTAAAAGTAAAAAGTAAAATTTCAGTGATTTTCGGTAGGCATAAGAGCAGGGGCGGTTCTAGGGTTTCACCTTTAGGGGTTTTAGCCCTCAGTGAGAATTTAAAACAAGAAGAGTTTTATATTATATATTATATGACTACATAGTAAGCCAAAAGTTATGGTATTATTAAATGGCAAAAGTAGACACCAAAATTTTATGCATGATGTAATGATGCCAGTCTTGAATCAAATCAGTTCATGTATGTGTGCATTCTCTACAAACAGTGTGTCCAATGAATGCAGTCATTAATAAACTAATATTCACAAGACAAGCCCAAATAAATGTTATTTTTACTTAGTATTGATGTTGCATTTATATTTTTTTGTGCCATCAACTCGGGTAATAAGAATAGTGACATTTCACTGCTTTTGTTTGCTTTTGGTTGCTGCTGTTACAGATAAACGCCTCCAGCTCTGACTGCGCGTGCACGCTGCGCATACCTGTGCTTCTCCGTTGAGCGTGCGGAGCGTAATGCAGTCTAGCAGCAGTGATTCCCCAAACCTCCCTTATTGCAGTCACGCACATTTCTTATGCTTTTATTTTGTAGTAACGAGTAACGAAGATGCTTATTAGAAATATAACGGAGTAAAAGTATACATTTTATCTAGGAAATGTAGTGGATAAAAAGTGAAAGTTGACATAAATTTAAATAGCGAAGTAAAGTACAGATACGTGAAATTTCTACTTAAGTACGATAAAGTATTTTTACTTCGTTACATTACAACACTGGGTATGACGCATTCTTTTGAAGACTGTGATTGTAATTATAATTAAAAAAATGATCTATTATAAGTCTATCTATATGATATATATATATATACACACACAAACACACATACACAACAATAATCCCTCACAGTCTTTGCTCAGACATAAACCTAAAGAAGTCAATCTCAGGCACCAAATATATTTTGGCCGGTAAAATACATCTGGGGAAAGGATTTTGGATTTGATTGTGTATAAACATGCCTACATACCACTATGTGCAGTTTGCCGATGATACTGTGGGCCTTGATCACCCAGTTCACAGACTTCTCACATCTGAGGAGCAACACAATGTCACGATGCAGAGGGATTTCTGGCTCCACTGGCTTCAAATCCACAGTCACGTCCACCTGCAGCGCACTTCTCAGAGAGACAGAGCCAGAGAGAACAAGAGATTGAGAAATCGCAACAGAAAAATGTCTTCAGAATCTGCGTCTGGCCAACTGATTAAAAGTATGGCCATTTTCCCAGAAAAAAGCAGGACATATGCGCAACACACCACTTGACGCAATACTATTAGTCAATCTTGGCAACATCCCCCACTGTTTCCTGAGTCATTGACGTGTAATCAGAGCACAGAATCATCCAGTAGTTTAGACATTTACGTACACAGCACCAATCCATAGACCTGAACTACTGTAGATTAAGGGTCTTGCCCAAGAAAAGAATTTGTCATAATCTTCCAGTTACTTCCAGTTACTAGCCCCCTGACACAGGATTACAAGCTTACAGTGATGAAAATGCATCTTTTGCAATTAAAAATATCTCAAAACTTAATCAAATGTATCTAGTACTTTGTATACTAGGTACTAGATAACGTACAGTATCTACTCAAATGAATCTAGGTTACAACAAAACAAACCGAGATTATTAAAACCTATTTCTGTTCATTTCTATACTAATTCCAACCTTGAATAATATTGTTCTTATTAAGTGTTTACTTAAAAGAAGAAGCAAAACTATCAAACAGTTTCAAAGGTTCAGAGCAACTTACACTTATCTCATACATCTGAGCGACTGAGAGTTAGGGGCCTTGTTCAGGGACTTGGTGGTCCTGAGATTTGAACTCACATCCTTCCGATCAGTAGTCCAACACCACTCACAAACAGGTTTAATAATCTCATATTCTGCTAATTGTGATTCTTTAAATAGAAAATACTAGATAAATCTGACTATTTTCAAGATATTTTCACTTGCTAAAAAGCCACTTTCTATAGTGTGCACAAGTATCTCTCACACCCTCACCTGCTGGAGCTTGGGGCCTGCAGCTCGATGATGTGGACCTCTTGAGGGACGTCTGGACCAGAGAGGACACAGCCTCTGGATGCCTGAGGCTGGAAATAACTCCCCAGGTAGTTTAGAGACAGGAATTTGTTGTCGATTTTGCAAGTGTCAGAAAATACTGGATCTGAAAGTTTTGACACAGATGTTTCAAATAAAAGCATGTCAATACTCCACAAAAGTAGCAAATAAATATAAAAGTGTCAAACTCTTAATTTATACATAAGAAATAAACTGATTTATTTAGGATAATAATAATAATAATAATAATAATAATAATAATAATAAGAAGAAGAAGAAGAAGAAGAAGAAGAAGAAGAAGAAGAAGAAGAAGAAGAAGAAGAAGAAGAAGAAGAAGAAATCAAAATTTGATTTAAAACCTTTTTATATAAAATAAATATCATAAATATCATACACTGAATAAAAACCCAGTTGTTCTGTCACAACCTACTTAAAGGACAGACATGTGGGTTGAATATTTAGAGTTGAATATTGAAGCTATTAAAGCTAATTTAAAATGAATGCTTACACAAAATTAACTCCAGTACCTCCTCTAGTCCACCCAAACATAGACGATTACTACAGAAATGTTTAATGTGTAAAGTCTGGCCTGATCAACTTGATGCATTTGGGCTAAATGGAAACTTGCGTAATTTTATTTGCTAGGCTTGCATGCTCATTTAATCCACTCTCTTTCTTTTGTCATATGTGGAACTGGTTGCTGGTTATTTCTCAGACTTATCTGCACATTTTCCTCTAGTCATGATAGGTACAAAAAAATGTTTTTTTTACCAAAATCTAAAAATTGGTAATCAAGTTAACCAAGACCATCTAGCTTGGTCAAGTGGGTGAAGAAGGTCTGTGAAAGACACTAGGGAGACAATGAGAGACTCTTACAGATCCCATCCTTATTTGGACAGCCAGCTTTTGGTCAATGCACAAAGATAGCACATATTAACTAAAAGGTTGGCACCTCTTTCCCTCTTCTGGCTCTTCCTGCCTCTTTGAGGTGCCTGCACTTTGTAAAAAAACAGATCGGAAATATGTTCCGCTCTCACGCTGAGCTACAGAAGGATCAGTAGGACTTTCGAGACAGAGCTCTCCTGTAGTGATAAACATAGTGTCTGTAATCACAGCCAGAACCTTTAATAATATGACACAAGTGTTTTACGAGGCTAAATAAATCCACTCAAATGCATCAGAAGTCATAAGCACACTGCATTTCTGGCTTGAAAAACTCGCAATCGTAGTGCACCATTCTGTACGAGGTGTAAGTAAAGAAATTCTGCATCCTTCTGCTCACCCAAGTTACCTGAGCTACACCCGAAAGAAAGTTGGATATGATCTGTAAATTTAACTAAAAGCTAGAAGCTAATACTTCAAAAAGTAGAAAAAGTGGATTATTGTGGTTTAATATTCAATACGTCAGAGTATTTAGAGCTCATGAAAGCTTATAGATGATGTGGTGGTCAGTGAGCATGTCCTCAGTCTATCATCAGCCTGTATTCTGTCAGTCTCTAAATGAAAATAATTAACTATAAGCACACATTACTAACTATGTCAAAAAAAGTACCATATGTCTGCTCAGAGTGTATACTTTATTTTGTTCAATGAAATTTCCAAATAAGAAGAAAATGGGCTTTCTTGCTTAAAAGACAAATGTGTGTCTTCAGTTAATCTCGCATTCAGATGACATTTTGTCATAAAACATGGCCTACAGGAGGTTATTTCAAAGGCGTATGGCCGGTTGTTTAGGTGAACACAGCAACTACCACCTGAATAGAAAGAAATACATCAAATGATATTCTTTTGTTGATCAGATCAGTGAGAGGAGGTGAGAAATACAGATGTTGTGCACTCTCGCATGTTTTTTTCTTTCTCTTTCCATCACCACATGTCCTTCAGACAGCTTAGTTTAATTCATCTAAACAGTTTCATTTGAGATACAGCCAATTTTCCTTCTGTGGCTATTGTCATCAGGCAAGCAGCAAACTTAGACTGGGAGCTTAATTTTGTGTTACTTCATTAGACGAGAAGTGAAGAATTTCCTGGTAGTGAGACAATTTGGACAGTGTGGTTTCCTTTTTCTTCTGTCTGATCCCCTCTATTTGTCTTTTACACATTTAGTTAAAAATTTTCCACTACTTACACCAATAAGTGTCTCTTCCCGGCTCCCTCTCTCCCCCTCTCCCTCCCCTTCTCCCTCTCCATCACTCTCCCTTTCTTTCTCTCCCTCTCTCTCCTTCTCTCCCTCCTTCTCTCCCTCTCCATAATTTGAGCAGATTTGCAGAACACACAGTCCAACTGTGTAAGAGTATTCAGTACCTCACTCACTCGCTCACTCACTCGTTCACTCACTCGCTCACTCACTCGCTCGCACACTCGCTCACTCACTCGCTCGCACACTCGCTCGCACACTCGCTTGCACACTCGCTCCCACACTCACTCGCACACTCACTCGCACATTCATTCAAGTACTTTTAATGACTAAGTACCTTTTTATTGCTCCCCTATCTAAATGCAGTAAAATAAAAAGCTAAATGCAAGACAGACAGAGAAATGAAAGAGAATCAAGCAACCTTGTACGTTTGCCAGTGTTGATCAGAGAGACTTGCCTACGGCTCACGGGTAGCTACTTTATTACTCTCGGGACCGGTTATTACACACACCGTCAATGGTTGCCATTGAAAACAAATTAGCAAGCGTGTTGCTTTGATTGGGGTTTAGTGGGGCATGTCGTGTGTTGGGAAAATCTGCACTTTTATGACTAGACATATTAATCTCTTCAGGCAGCCACAAAAAAAACATTTACACACACAAACACACCTTCTCCCACTTTGATGTAGACGTCATGGGTCATCTTAAGCTCGGTAAATGAAGTGACGGCATTGTACAGACGTTTAGCCCAGGACATCAGGTGCTCGTTTCCATGCGGTAACGCCTCTGTGTGAACCTCGCCAAAAAGAGACGGATTTCCATCCTCAAACTGCACAACAGACCCATCTGACACCTAAGAGAAGAAAAACACAGGGATGAAGTGTGTTGCAACACAGATAATATATTGTAGGAATCTCCACTATTATCCCATGGCATTGTTCTGTGACAGGCTGGAATAACATGTCATGCATGAATCGGTCTAGTGATAAGTTCAACTCCATCTCTCCCTCTTACTTTTATTTTACTGTTAGTGGAAAAAAAGAGCATTTAGGACATGTTACTCTGTACCAGTCAATAATCACTGAGATTATCTGTGTTAAGTGTTCTAGACAAAATAATATTGAATAGTAATAGTAATAGTATTGTGTTATTTGTAGCTGTAATAGTACCAGTCACACGAATATTATTGGTCCTAAAGCTCCACCTGCACTCACCTCTCTATACTCTCAGCTATTTAATAGTACTGTAAAAAAACTCTGACATCAGACTTACATAAAGTGATCTCCCCTCACTTGTTACTATGCTATTGATCAGAAGGCCAGGGGTTCAAGCCCCAGCATTTACAAGTTGCCACTTTTACCCTCAACGCATATAACCCTCTCCGCTCCAGGTAGTCCACATCATGGCTGACCCTGTGCTCTGAAAATGTGAAGAAAAACAGTGGTGCAGTAGTGGCTCAAGTGGATAAGCCTCTGGGTCGTTGATTGGAGGAATGGGGTTCAAGCCCTGTTGGTCCCTTGAGCAAAACCCTTAACCTTCACTGCTCCAGGGGCGCAGTATCATGGCTGACCCTGTGTGCTGACCCCAACCCCAATATTCAATGTTCTAAACGCTGGTAAATTGTCCCCTCTTTTTTTCAAGCTCTTGCAAATTATCTAAATCTCTTCTATAAAAAAAATGAAGATGTGAACTTTCCGACATCATTTCAGGTGCTTGTCAATCTTTAAGGAGACATCAATTAAATTTTCATGTTACAAATGTTAGCATTTGAATGAAATACAGTATATAGTGTCAAAAATTATAAAAGCGGTGTAAACAGTGTAAGAACAGGACATTCAGAAAGATTTCAGCTTCATTTTTTCCTCACACGGCTGCTCCGGGTGTGTGTTCACGGTGTGTGTGTGTGTGTGTGTGTGTGTGTGTGTATGTGTTCACTGTTGTGTGTGTGCACTTTGGATGGGTTAAATGCAGAAAAAGGAATACTGAGTATGGGTCACCGTACTTAGCCGTATGTCACGTCACTTGATTTGTTTCTGTTTACAATAAATGTTTTGAACAGCAAGTCTTTTTTCAGTTTTAGATCGGATTATGATAGTGCAGTATAAGAGATAGAGGGCAGCGCTTGGCGGTGATGGGAGTCCTGATTTACAATGCAGACAGGGTTCGCTTTTATTGGACTTGTAGAGGACGATTTCAAGACATCTAGAAACAAAGAATTCTTTGTGGATAAAGATATGTCCATAAAACGGACACTGTGTCGATGTGCACATCCGATTTTATGGCAAGAGAAATTTCAGCCTGTAAAATTCAGAGGCTTTGAGCAATAATGGAACATAAGGAAAAGACAAAGATAAAAAATAAAATTTTCCACTGCCAGCAAACATCATTCACACTGCCTTCCGATTGGTATGAAATCCTCTCCTAACATGCTCTCCATATTTTCACACATTTACTCAATAAGGCATCCACTTTCTGGAGTTTATATAACACAGATGGCACGCAAATGTGTTGATTGGCATGTGATCAAAAAATTACACACTCACCTGATTTAAGCACAGCCAAGTTTAACACTTACTGAACATTATATCTAGTGAGCTATGTATGAGCTCAGAACTTTATTAATGAATCATTTGTATGGAAGAATGTACAAAAAGTGTGCACACAAACAGTTGAATTGAGTGTACGACAGAAACTATATAAATTAATATAAATTAATAGTATTGGTCTTGAATTAGTGTTATTTAAATTTACATAAAATTCAAAGCCTTGATGCTTGCGTAGAAGAACTGTGATCGGTTAACTACTGATTCAGCGAGGCATGACCCTTTCCAGTTCCTGCGAGTTTCCAGTGAGTCCACTGGAAACTCATCTCTTCTCTGAACACTTGACTAGCCCCTAACTTGTTCCCACTCAAAATTAATAAATAAATAAATAAATCTGCACTTACACTAGCTCTTACACTTCTAGTACTTTTAGCATTGTCTTCTTGTTTGATATACTGTATATCGCTATGCTTGTATTTCCTCATTTGTATGTCATAACGTATTTGTGTTATCTTCAGCTGTACCAAGAGTGGTGGCGGTCGTGTCACATTCTCTTGCAGCAGTAAAAGACGTGCATGACTAACCTGTCTTTAATGAATGACTTAATAAAGGACTTTGATATCAGGCTCACATTTTAAGGTCTTTCACACATTTTAAGGTATTTCTAAGGTGCTGGATTCTAGGTGCAGTGGTGGCTCTTGTTTGCAGATCAGAATGTTTGGGGTTCGAGATGCAACTGTGATTCCCACAGTTGCATCTTGAACCCCAAACATTCTGATCTGCAAACAAGAGCCACCACTGCACCTAGAATCCAGCACCTTAGAAATACATTAGAAATACATACATCTCGAGTAAGGCCCTAAACCTTCTCCCTAAGCTGGGTGATTGGAAGTGAAAGAACTTTGCTGTGCTGTAATGTACGTGTGACAAATAAAGCTTTCTCGATTCATTTTTGGACTACATTTTGGAATCTCTGATTTTGATTGTCAGTTCTGTCTGGGCCTTTTTTTTCCTAGACTGTACTTAAAAGCTTTCGTTGGATTAGTGTTTCTTAGCGTGAGTAAACTTTGAATTGCTCTTTCTGATCTTGATAGTAATAATGACAGTAGTATTAGTAGCTGTCACTAACTGACCTGTGCCCCTCTGCATGTGTGTGAATGAGCTGTGCCAATCAGGTCATGGACACAGACCATGTACTGTAGCTCCATCTGTCCCACACATGTGCTGAGCAGCTTTTTCGGTCCAATTTGCATCACACTTTCACAAGAATGACAGATAACAATATCATAAATATTGTACAAATGTGACACACACCATGCACAATTCTCTTTTATCTTAACCAGATGAATAAATATGAAAGACACAAACAAAAGTACAAAAACTGTTGTGTGTTTCATTGTCTATTTTACTTAAGGGGTTCTGCACATTTTTTGTTACATTTATTTTTTATATTTTATCTTAGTATTTTAACCCATTAAGCATCATGCATGAAGCTATTATCTATGCACTATTATTATGTTTTATTGCTTTGTCATTTTGAAGCACTGAGACCTGCTTCTGTGCATGAACTGGCTATACAAATAAATTTGCTTTGACTTTGCTTTGCCTAGAATAGTTTCTCTGGAAATCTTTGTGTGTCTGTGTGTGTGTGTGTATCTGTTTCCCTTAAACTTCAGACTGGCCGCAACACATATGCTCCGTTTCATAGACATAAACATTCACATGTGCTGAAAAACCCACTGTAGGAGACCACACTGCCATACAGGCAGCTTTGGAAACCCAGAGTTATTCCATGTCTGTGCTTGTTTTCCTGCTCCTTTCGGCCTGCCTGTGGTGTTTCAGCAACTGCCTCCATGCTAGAAAGCTCAATCAAAGCCTTATATAAGATCATGGCCTTGCTAGCAAAGTCTTCAAACTCCTTTACTGAGACCAAGAGTCTGCTCTGACCTGACCTGAGCTGAAGGTCTGTGTGACAGCAAAGAGCTAAAAGTGAGAAAGAGAGGCTATGAGAGAATCAGAGAGTGAGCGAGAGTGGAACATCTGCCTGACCTCTGGAAGGCTTGCTGCTATCCTGGCCAGGGACAATAAATTTCAAAAATGAAGAATTAAAATAAAGGAAGAGAAAAGCATGGAGGACGGCGAAGAATTCAGGTCTACGTCTAATGTTATTTTTAGTGGTCTACTACAGCTGGAGAGGGGAGAGTGAGGAGTGTGAGGCCCATACATTTACAAAAAAAAGATGGGAGGGAAGAAAAAATAGAATAGAAAAGGTCTTCAGAAATGAGCTGACAAGTCTCGCTGAGCACAGCAGAGATTATCGATTTAATTGCAGAAATAAGGCATTAGACACAACCGCCTGAGAAGCTAAATCATCTCCAGGTTTCGAGATGCATTTCAAACCTCAAGAATTCTTAATAGCAATAGCAATAACAATATAAAAGCTCTGAAGACCACTCTGAAATTCAGAAAGAACCTTTCTGCTCCCCAGAACCCATCCTCACCCTCAAACCCACACGAACGCAATACCAGTTTATAGATAGGAAGCCTTGCAGGCCAAATTCCACCGCACAATCCTGTGAGTAATGTCTAGTAATGCTGATTTTACGAGCATAAAAAGGTCTGAAAGATGGATGCCAGTCTCACTGGCTTTACCAACAACAATGAAGTCATGTGGCCAAGCTAATTAAACATAGATTGCGTTTCAACAGGATTTTACAGTCAAGGCGCAGAGGAAACCAAGCTGATTGCCAAGCATGCTGTGGCAGTAAACAACATTTTAAATGCTGATCCAAGTCTCAAGAATTGACATTTAGTCTACACAGTGGAAGTATAGCATCAACATCTTTACAATTACAAAAACAAAAGACTAAATGTTATGAGAAAGGCTCGGAACCTTGAAGATTAAGTGGGACACCAGAAACTTGATTTTCCTGACAGATTTCACTGAGCAAACAAATCCATCTAATCACACAGATTATTTGAGCTTGGATTTCTATCTGGGCAGATTTTTGCATGTTCTCCATTATCTGTGAATGAAGAAGTGAATAAATGCTCTATAAGCTTATGATGTGTCAAATAATCAAGTTTGCAACTGATTTACATTTCTGTTGGAATTCAACCGGGATCAAAACGTGCAGGAAAAGCAGTCAGATGCTTCCATCAGTCAAATCAAAACACCTGTAGCACTAACACATCTGTGAATGATGTGGTGTACCTCATCTGACTGAGGTTAGCTATGCGATTTAAGCTGCACCTCCTCTTTATTGCGCACAATTAGTGGCGTGTGCTTTAACGCCAGTCTTTCTCCATAGGCGGTAACTACCTGAGGCTATAAAAGCTACAATGATCCCTTTTTCCTGCCTCAAATTAACACTTACTCCACAACGTTCACGTAAGGTTGCAACCCAGTGAACTTTATTTCACTTTATGTCCCTTTTACAAACTTGCCCATAACTGAGACAGTTCTTGAGGAGCTATAAACCAAATAGAAAATAGATAAAATGCTGTTGTAGGATGTGTGACTGAAATTGAATACCTCTTCAGTTTTAAGACACTGAGAAAAAGAGAATATTTGCAAACAGTGCACAAAATCTTTAACGCTTTTGGTTATGAAGTGTACTTGTGAATTCTGACAGTCTCCCCTGGACCATGAAGTCTAGTGTCTCTCTGCAAGCTTATGCTGTTGCATAAATCAAACTGTTTGTCCCTTATCTGGCAGTAAACAGTTCCAGACAACAGCTTAGTACTGGGCTAGCTTTCCGCTCTGAGCTGAAGTCCAGCATTTGCTCTCTGGGACCTCTGACTCATGGTTAACATCTGAAAAGGTGAGCGGAAACTTCGCATCGTCCCACTAGCTGGCCTCATACAATACAATACCTTCTGCCTCGTCCAGACAGGAATTATCAAACCTAGCAAAGCCAGTGTGCAATCACGCCATGCAGGCCAGGCAAGGATGTGTGTTTTCATGTGTTTGTGCTGATGGAGTGAGTACAGCTGATATCTGGCAGTTCTACATTGAGCTCCAAGTATGAAATACGACCCTATGAAATATTACACCACGCCTTCAGGAAGGTACACTGCAGCTGTTCATTCTTCAGGGGTTCAGCATGAAGCTGAGGGTCACAGAGACACATTTCTGCAAACCGTTCCCTCAAACATTCAGAAAAGCAGCTAAAACAGCATGAAACTTCACCTGAATTTGTCATGTCATCAAGATTCATTTAAGCTTTTGGACCACCAGCCAAAAATCAATAGCTTTTACACTGGGTTTTAGGAATCTATTCAGAAAGCATGTTACATTCAGTTAATTAAAACTGTACAAGAAGTTATACCAGTCAACCGAGTCTAAAATTTAGTGTTTGCAGTTCACAAAAAAAAAATCTTCTCACTTTCTTGCTATGAAGAGAGATTTGCAGACACATTGGATTTAGGACACTCCCACTGGATCTAAAGCTCAGTGTATAAAACAGAAAACAATGAATTTTTTCCTGCAACAACTCTTCCAGCTTAATGTCATTAACTGAGTAGTCTATAACCGAGTCATTAACCGAGTCTTACGGCAGAAAAAAACAACAAAAAATCTGGGACTGGGAAACCTGCATACTCCACACCTTTAAAAGCACATATTTCACAGGGGTCTGCTGGATTCTGCCTATCAGCATCTATATATTACTGCCATATGTGCAAGAAAAGTGGAGACGCCAGGCCAAATGGTTTATATCAATTATAGCCGAGCAGTAATCTTAAGAAAGCACGAACGTCTTGCTAAGATGATAATGTGCTTTAGTCCAGATGTAAACGTTTTGAGTTGTGACAAACATCCCCCAACAAGCTGGAGAGACAAATGGCGTGAATATATTTGTACGTGATTTGCTCTGCTCACTTCACTAAAAGGATTAATGATGTCACTGGCACGGATTCAGGCATTGGCTTACAGAGTAGTAAACAACACCATCTATGTGCAAGCACCACAAAAGGACTAACATCCATTGCAAAACTGATATTGGCGCCAATGGTTTCAATTAACTATGTCCTCTCTGCAATACAAATCAAGCAAACAGTGACTTGGCAAACACAAAAAGAGAAACAGATCAATCAGCCAAATGTTGCTCATGAAACAATGCCAAAGAAATTATTTCGATCAAACGTTTTAAACGGCAATGCCATACAACACAACATCACATAAACATAATAAACCAACCCAGGTCTATATTCAGCTCTCTGAAACCCTCTGCATATCTCATTTAACCTGGATAATATTCATTTCAGTACAATTTCAATGTCTACGCCTATATCCCAACAGACAGGATAGTCTGTGAAGCGTGTTTTACAGTGAGGTCTGTATTTTCCAGCATTTCTTCTAGAGGCAATTGTGGCGGCCAACACCAACATCGTGCTCACCAGTCCTGTACGGGCTCCAGGCCGCCTGTCTGAGACTCTGGGCCTCTGTGGGCTCTGTCCTCTAAATGAGGACTGGTAGAGATTAGCCAGATGTTGAAACAAAAAAAAAAACACCGTGCTAAAGAACAACAGAAGGTCTCCAGGGGCATTTGTAAGGGTGTACGGTGTTAATCCTTAACAACCAGCCCTTTTCAATAAGGTACTGGATAAGTCATAAACGTTAACTTTCTTCCTTACAAATTTTAGATTACCAGCAAGCTTTGACTCCAGAATGTTAATAACTTAGATGTTTGCTAGACAGATGTGTTAAAGTATTGACTGTGTGCAAAGTACTGAGTGTGTGCATGTGAAAAAAAAAGAAAGGGATATTTGGTGGAAACTTCTAGGTATCCTTTCCTTGAAGTGTATATGAGGTCACTGTCCTAGATGATTACGTGCTAAAGCTGAAGCTTGGTGAGATATCTGTGTATGTGTGTGTGTGTGTGTGTGTGTGTGTGTGTGTGTGTGTGTGTGTGTGTGTGTGTGTGTGTGTGTGGTGATGTCATCTTCACACTCTGGAGTACACACTCATGCCAAGATCTCAGGAAGGCCAGAGTGCAGAGAAGAATAAAGCAAAGCAATGACACACGAGTAGAAGATAAGCTGTTCCTTATTATATATTTAGTAGGAATCCCCAAGTGAATAAAGCCTTATGGGTCCACCATCAACAATCTGATGGATCACCCGGACCCCCCAAAATAAAAACAACTTGTTCACAAAACAAGAGCTCTACCGTGGTTGTTCATCAGCACAATATCATGATAGACTTATTTAAGCGTTACTGAGCAGACAGCTAATGCTCGCGATTTCGTCCAACTGTCAAAACAATTCTGACTGCCAAAGCACACAGATCAGGTACACTCAATGCGCGCATGTAACCACATTCATCCAGGAATATGATATAGAGCCAGGGCATTGTGCACGTGCATGTATCCGTGTAATTACCGAGAAGCCCTCGAGCTGGAAATGGAAACATTTCTTAGTACCACCGAACCTCAGGAAATGGGATAAAACAGAAACACAATTGGAACACGCCCTGCATAGCTGCAGTTAGAAGTGAATTGTATCTCCCATGATGCAACAAATCACAGCATGTTAGAAATAGAAATACTATTTACACATAAAACCACATATTCGTTTTCATTTGTATATGGATTTTAATAACAGATATTTCCACAAAGCAGATTTTTACAGAAAATAGATTTAGATCCCTAATGAGCAAGCCAGAAGTGGAAGTGGTGAAGGAAGAACTAGACTAAAAAGAGAACACATTCCCTTTTGTTGATAGTGACTTGCTCAAGGGCACCTCAGTCGTGGTATTGCCGGCCCGAGACTCGAACCCACAACCTTAGGGTTAGGAGTCAAACTCTCTAGCCATTAGGCCATGACTTCCCCATCTTCTTTAGTTAGGGGTAGTTAGGGCCACAACAGATGATCCACATGTTTAATTTGGCACAGATTTTATGCCGGATGATCCTTTCTGATGTGAGCATCCCGTTTTTATCTTGGCTTGAAGAAATACACTCCACACCTATTTGCCACAAATACACACAGTCAGCTGGTCGATGTTGCTGTCAATCGTCTCTATAGTTTCGACTTCCGACAAAACCTGCGTCATCTATTAATATGAATCTTAGTGCTGGAAAGCTACTAAGTACTATGTTATAATTGTGTTCGACCTCTTCTTACCTCTGGTCAGTGGTCATTAGCGAAGATGTTCACAAGGTATTTCTGCATATTGCATAAGTTTGCATGTGTGTGTTGTGTATCGGTTCCAGTTTTCCAAGCAAGTTGAACTTCGTCCATGAAAGAGGCGGCTGAGCAGAGCACATTGCCACATATGGAAATAATACAAACTCAATGCTACATTCTTAAGCAATGCTATGGTGTAATGCTAAGGTGCATCAGAAAATGATTATTTCACATAACCTGCCAGCTACGTGAAAACTTTTGCCAGAATCCATCAGGAATTAAAAGAACATAAAGAAAGATTAGTTTTTTCTTCTTCTGAGTAATAGGAAAGCTAAGGCCTGAACTTTGTGTTAGGTCTATTTACATTTCAATTTTTCCATACTGGGACAGCTGATTTAGTGACTACGTATGGTTGGATATTTAAAAGATATTTACCTCAAAATCACCTCAAAGCTTTTTCGTACTCCATCAGGAAAGAATCTGGCCATGATGCCATTTTGGACAGATGAGTACAGAATTAGGTGTGCCACTGAAAAAACCCAGCATGGCTGATATGTCAGACAATCCAAATATCCAATTATCCAAAATGATAAAAAAAAAAAAGTGGTGTCTTTAGATGAAGGCGCAAGCAAGATCTTTACATTCAGGTTGTGAAAGTGTTTAGGCTGTCTGTAATGGAAATTTCAATGTCACGCCAAGGTAGCAAAAAACACAATGCAGACTGCAATTTGGGGTGTTTCTCCTTAAACGTTCTTTAATAGTAGCGCCACTGTGATTCTTTCCAGCTGTGAGGTGAACTAGCAAAAATAAATAAATAAATAAATTTAGCATGATGAAGGGAAATGGAACGTAACTGTGGCTAACAAATTAAACCTCAGCACCGAGCTAAGCCATCTTCCACAATACTGCAATGTGAGTATTAGTTATCCATCACCAAATGCCGAGTGGAGTTATTCTCGGCAGACTGTGGCAAATCACAACCAACCTGTGAGCAACAGCCAGACGCAATCAGGCGAACAACATTCATCTGTCTGAGATGGATGGTTACCTTGGCACGGTGTCATGTGTAGGTGCTTATGTATCTGTGTATCTGTCTGTCTGTTTTCCTCTCGAGACATTCACCTGAATGCAGCTTTCAGTGAGTGGAAAGGTGGCTGGCAGGTGTTAGGAATGTGTTTTTGGGGAAAGAGTGTGCTCACGTTAAAAGAGCCGAGTGTTGACCTGGAAAGAGCTGCTGGTAAATATTCAACGTGCAGAGGAAAATATGGATATAGCAAATAAGCAAAAAAAGATGAAAAAAAGGAAGGTGAATTTTAACTCACGTAGAAGATCCTTTTAATTCCAGGAGCCAGGTTGCTTGCATGGATCCTCCACTGGAACGGTTTGGGTGAGTTGAGCACAAAGACCAGCGGCTTTTGGTGCACGGATAGGGAGTGGATGGGACACAGGTGTAATGCCACCTAGAGACAAAGGAGATGAAAGAGTTCAATCAAAGTGCTGGACAGGAAGAAAGAACAGACACATGAAGAGAAGATGCATAACAGAGCAATGTGACAAGACAAAGAAGTGATTTATAAAAGACAGGAAGAACACATGGGGTCTTACATCTGAAGCACTGTTTGTGCTGGATTATTTTTACCCAAAGATCATCTGCAATGTGATTCTAAAGGGTTTATTACATAAATATATCTGAGTAATTACAAAATGAACACATCACATCCGGCATCATGTGACACATTAATAATACAGCCATTAATACAACTGTTCTCATACAGGATCAAAATTATATCTGTCCTTGGTAATAACAAAAATAATCCCCCACAACCCTTAACCTAAACTAACAAAAATGAGCCTTTCTTCTCTTTTGTACTTAATTTCACATGTTTAGACAAGCAGGCTTGCAGTGTCGATCGTTCCCATGTCATTACCACAGATTTTTTTGTCGTTCTTTATCACAGATTTTTTTTGTTGTTGCTGTTTACACAAACTCAATCCTGATATCGTCACAGTGACTGCCAGAGAGCAATGTTGTTTGGAAGACCGAAATAAAGTGTGGGCTGCACTGGCGTTTGAACTTTCACACACTGGCTCTTTTGTTAGAAACTGTTTTAAAAGAAACCCCTCATACCACACGCTGCCGTTTTTCTGCTGAGCTTGCCTCTTGGACCGATTAGATCAGTGTGGTCTCCAACTCAATGCAAGAGATCCAGGAACCAAACTAAGGCTGTTGAGCTGAAGAGATGAAAGCCAACACACTGGGATTTGCTTCTTCTCATCATCACCCAAACACACACCACAACAAACCAGCTAAGATTAGCAGCAGCCTGTGTGTTATTGCCAATCTCATCCCCACAGAAACAAACAGCTCAACGTAGTAGATGGATTTCTTTCGACTACGTGTGGGAATATTTAATTAAACATAAAGTATTAAACTTGCCTAGACCCATGAAGACAGTCAGCTTCATATACACACATACACACACACACACACCCCTAAGGAAACCATCACAAAAGCCTTCTTAATCTAAATCAAAGTAATTAGATAACCCTGGCAAATATGCTCTACATGCTACAAACAAAAACATGTTTATTTTTAGTTTTGTATCATCACAATTCATGCACAAAGAAATCTGTGCTGTCTTGCACACTTCATCCTGTAGATCTGTATCTCCACAGAGAATGCACTAACTCTTCCCTCACACTCAATCACATCAGAGATCGCATTTCTCTTTATTCACATGTATTTGTTTGGCCAAAGTGACTCATAAAAGAAGAAAAGCTCAATCCAAGCACAACAGTGAGATAAGTGCGGCTAAACTAACACTGCATCAGCTAACAAAAAAACAAATAGTTGTAGGAAAAATTACAACTCTGGGGTTCGAGGAACTAATAGTATTACATACGGAAGTCACATTTATGAGCAAATGCTTAGATACTCATCAAATACTTTAGTAGGACACTGTACACCTTCTGATTCATGCAGTTTTCTAATCAGCCAATTATCTGGCAGTTGTGTAATGCATAAACTTATATAGATATGGGACAACCAGAACGAACAAAAAATAAAGATCTCAGTGACTTGATCGTTGGTTCCAGACAGTACTGCAGATCTCCGGGGATTTCCAAACCCAACAGTCTCTAGAGTTTACTCAGAAAGGTATCTTATGTATCTGCAATGTAAAAAACATCCAGTCAGCTAAGCAGTTAAGCAGTTCTGTCAACGGAAACATCTTGTTTGTGAGTGAACAACAGGAGGATGGCCAACCCGGCTCGAACTGACAAAAAAGCTCCAGTAACTCAGCTAATAATTTTATACCACTGTGGTGAGCATCAAACCAACTCAGTATGCTCAGCATGTCAATCCTTGAGGTTGATGGGCTATAACAGCCGGAGAACACATCAAGGAACAGAAAGCTGAGATTATAGTGGGGACAAGATCACTAAAGTGGACAGTTAAAGACCAGCAAAATGAAGCCTGATTTCTGTACCTCTTCAACACATTAAACCATAACTGCTCAGTTGTATCCTGTCTCAGCTGTAAGATACTTTAGATAAACATATCAGCCAAATGAGGTGAATCTTAAAATAATCTCATTTCATCAACCAAACATTAATTAAAGTCATATTTGTATTTTTGAATACAAAGTGAAAACAGTACTGAAGACTCTGCTGGGCTATTATATAATATATGTGTGTGTGCATATGTGTGTGTGTGTGTGTGTGTGTGTGTGTGTGTGTGTGTGTGTGTGTGTGTGTGTGTGTGTGTGTGTGTGTGTGTGTGTGTGTGTGTGTGTGTGTGTGTGTGTGTGTGTGAAGAGCGTTGAAGGAGAAAGTGACTGTGTTAAGCAATATGCTAATGTAAATACCGCAAAAATCAACACAGAAAGAAAGAGAGAGAGAGAGAGAGAGAGAGAGAGAGAGAGAGAGAGAGAGAGAGAGAGAGAGAGAGAGAGAGAGAGAGAGAGAGAGGCCTTCGAAGAGGAACAAATGGAACAAATTACTGAGTGCTTATCACAGGGAGAGCTTGGCAGATGCAGAATACACACACACACACACATGCACACACACACACACACACACACACACACACACACACACACACACACACACACACACACACACACACACAAGAAGGCCTCCCTAAGCACTTTGCTCCTTTCTTTTTTTTCACTTGATGACTTTTTCCTCTCGTCTCCTCTTGTCATAAGTGGAAAATGTGTGATAAGCACATGATGTCAGTAAGCCTCCTATAGAGGATCTGTTCCGGGAATACAAAAAACAACCGTGACTCACAAAACTGATCTCAGCTTTTAGACAAAGGGGAGAAATAGAACTGGCAAAAGACAGGAATGAGTAAAATGAGAGGAAATGAGAAAAAGGATAGGGTTAGCCATGAACTGCAGGAATCCAACACAACATATATACATGTTATATTACTCATTCACTCACTCATTTTCTACCGCTTATCCGAACTACCTTGGGTCACGGGGAGCCTGTGCCTATCTCAGGTGTCATCGGGCATCAAGGCAGGATACACCCTGGACGGAGTGCCAACCCATCGCAAGGGCACACACACACTCTCATTCACTCATGCAATCACACCATGTTATATTATATTACTTATATTTATTTATATTTGCATTTATGATTCTTTTAATAGTTAAAGGTTCTTGGTTTAGGTTACACACTCTCTACTGAACTAAAAATCTTTAAAAAATTAAGAAAGCAGTCATTTTTCTAGAAACACAGTAGACAGCCAGGCAGCCAGGAAAACAGTTAGAGAAAAGACAGACAAACTGACAGACAGATAAAGCAGACAGACTGACAGACATACAAGCAGACAAACAGATTAACACAAATAGAAAATCAGACAAAGCAACAGACAAAGAGATAGACATTTAGTTAGACAATCATTCAGACCGACATACATAGAGACAGACTTGTATACAACAAATATCAAGCACCTTGTATTAGAGAGAGAGAGCGATAAAGACAAAAAGAGAGATACTGACAGACACACACAGCTAGAGAGAGAGAGAGAGAGAGAGAGAGAGAGAGAGAGAGAGAGAGAGAGAGAGAGAGAGAGAGAGAGAGAGAGAAACTTAAGCAGAATCTTAACTTCATACTGAAAAACCCCATAGTTCCTCAGTATGAGTCAGAAGCAATGAACGCACACTCAGTATTGAAGGGCCGATCAAACTGGAAGGTGAGAAGCAAATTACCACACACACACACACACACACACACATACACACACACACACACCTATTTAACACTTTCCTGATGACTAGAGTCACAGATGAGCTCAACAACTCACACCGGGCCAATTAACTCGATCCATCAACATAACACACTCTCAGAGGAGAGCTTAATGATGGGGCCTGATCCCCATTTCTTAGTCATGATACAGCTGATCTCATCCTCCTATAAGGATTACTGAGAGTAAACCACATTCCACCCAACCTGCAACATGTTCTCATTTACTCTCTCTCTCTCTCTCTCTCTCTCTCTCTCTCTCTCTCTCTCTCTCTCTCTCTCTCTCTCTCTCTCTCATGTCCCTCCCTCATCCTCTTTAACCCCTTAAACTCCCTCCTTATTACTCAGTTATTCAACTTAAAGCATGTTGAATTATACTGATTTAACAGCAAAACGAATATCAAAGGTATGTAGTTACAACAATGAGGTATGTAAATCTGGACCAGGCAGCAGTTTTGGGGAGGCCATGGGATTAACTTTCTCTTTTTCACTCAAACACACTCACACACACAATCACAGCTGCCAGAGGAGCCCTGATGTAGAAGTCTTGACTAGATCAACTGCTGCATTCACATATTGACAAAATGAAAATATACTACACAGTGATGTGAAATGGTGCTACAGTAAGATACAGATCAAGATGAATGAATTTTGCTATGGCAAATTACTGGAATCTACTGTAGCTTTTGTTTGAATAGAAGCTCCCATAAACGAAGGATGGGAAATGAAGAGAAAACTTCTACTAATTATACGCTTGCTGTAAAGATGAACAGATGAAAAATAACCTCTTGTGGGTTTATGCTTAATTTGCTGAGGTCTTTTAAGCTGATTTATACAGAAAGTGCTTCTAACGAAATAAAACATGTTCTGCACTAAAAACAGATCTTTTTTAGAGATTTTATGAACTATATAATAATTAATATATAATGTATATATAATATTATCTTAATATTATTAAAACATTTCATTTAGACTCCAGTTTAATACTTTTTAATTATTTAGAGCGTTATAATTCACGATCCACACCGCCACTGCTTCACAACACCAGGATCCTTGGTTTGAGCCTGAGCTAAGTTTTGTGTGGTTTAATATAGCACCATGGTCTGGATTCATTTAACTGTGTAGCGCACCAGTCATATATGATTGAAATGACAATAAAAGATTCTTGACCTGATTTTGAGGTGGGTGTGCAGTGTTTGAGTATTTTTAGGGCTTTCAAGTTGGCTATATAATAAATTCAATAAATGCATCCCAATTAATTCACATGGTACAGTTTTCATAACTTCAGAAAATGGCCTTTAAGATATTTGCACATAAACAAACAAGGCTAAGCCAAAATCTCATTATTCTCTATTAAAGGTTTCTTACCAGCAGATCTGTGTGTGTGGCAGGTGTGATAGATGAGAGAGGGTGTTAAGTAGTAGACACAAGCCAGAGAGTAAGTGGAGGAGAGAGAGAGAGAGAGAGAGAGAGAGAGAGAGAGAGAGAGAGAGAGAGAGAGAGAGAGAGAGAGAGAGAGAGAGAGACGGATGGAAGATAGACGAATAGGCATGGGGAGGTGTGAGTATCTGCTGTATTTTGCAGGCTGTGCCATTAAACACTGTCTGAAAGGTGAGACGTGGAAGTTTGTCTTACTCGTCTGGGCTGATCAAGTTGCGCCGAAACAACAGCCAAACAGCTGCAGTCACAAATCCCTTAATGTACCGAGACGAGACAAATCAATATAACACGCAAAGTAAAAGCACCCAGACTCTACAAGTGTAACCTTGCATTCCTGTTTAATGGTGACAAGTTACTAATGTCTCTGAAAGCAGCATTCCTGTTTTTACCCTGTGTTTACCCGTCAGTATAATTTTTTCACTTATACACTGTTCCATGTTTCTCTAATAATTACAATATTCATGTTTCTTTTATTTATTTGTTTGTTTGTTTGTTTGATTGTTTCTTTTATGCATAATTCTCATAAATACAGATAATACCTAGCCCTAACAATACGATGTGCATTTATATTACAAAATAAGCTGTGGCTAGACCAGGGAGAAAAAAAGCTTGATTGAATTTTCTTGATTCGATTCAGTGCACTGAAACTTTGTAATGAATTGTGTTACATAAATACAATTTGTGTTTATAAAATCCAACAAAATTTGATCATGTATTTTCAAGGCTCTGTATAAAATCACTCACAACCGCACAGGGTTGAACCCAGGTCAGTAGGGTAGTAGGGTAGTCATGTGTCCAGCTGCACTATTCTAGCACACATGCATGAATCATGTTCGTTATCACTACAGTTATTTCTTCCCATCAGAGCAGATATGAAGATTTGAAAACACTATATGAGTTGCGGACGCTCACTCTACATATATGAAAAGCGCAATTATTAAACTTCTGTTGTGATGAGAAACTCAATATTATCTGTGAACTAAAAGTAATATCTTCTCATAAATCTGATCTAAACATATTTTCTTTTATTCAGCATAAATACTTGCCATATACGTCACTATATTTTACCCGCATTTATCTGCAACAGTGCTATTCTCCTGACTATCATCATGTTTTATCTGGACCAAAAACAAAATTTTTTTTTAGTTTAATTTGAGACTGATGCCAGCAGTCAGAGCACTCAGTCATCCACTTCCAGAGAAAATGACTGCTCATCTATGGTTAAATCAGGTTTAACACACAGTCTATGAGAGATCATATACTGACAAATAAAGAAAAAAAGAAAAGCAAAGAAAACAAGCACTATATGTTAAATATCACAGATTCTTTTTAATATGACCAGTAGAGAAACATCACCCTTATGTATCTCTCTCCTGTGAAAAGTTAATAATAAATCTCTCTCTCTAAACTCTGACAGCCGCTAGCTTTCACGTCCTGCTGTACATGGGTATTTCCTCTGTTGACAAGGTTCCATTATTTGACCCACGGCACTTGCAGATTCCAGGAAAAACTCATAATGTCAAATTTGCCTCTTGCTAATGCTAGTCGAGCGAAACATCTAGCCGACTGGCAGCGGAACAACATAATAGAAGACAAATTAAACCCAAGACAAATAAGAAACAACGAAACAAAAAGAGCAAGAACTGGTTCCTAGTAAAGTGAAAACTCCGGGAAGCAGCATGTTTGGCAGTGTTCAGAAAACCACGGGGAAATGGCTGTTGAGGAAAGTATTGGAGAAGAGATTGTGCCAAATGTTTCTAGTTTTTTGACATTGTGGAGAGGAAATGGCTCGACAGGAATTGCCTGACAGAATGTCTTTGTAATGTTGTGTTCAGCTCTACATCATACTGTACTAAAGAACAAGTAAGAAATAAACCGCTTATACAGTATTGCTAAAGAAAAATACTGAACTACAGGGTGGTGTGATGCGGTCCAGCTCAAAACAGAGAGCCAATACCACCCTGAAATTCATTCATTTCCAGATATTCTGAGGTATTTTATTCCTATCATATAACAGCTATAACAACAGATTGATTGATTATTTCTTTGGAGCATTTGCAAGTTACTGTTATAACATATATTAAATCAGAACCATTATAAATGTTAGTATATTGTTATTGTATAAAAATGATAATGCTGTTGAGGATATTAATAATATGGCATATTAACACAAGTGTAAATGTTTCAGGATAGAGATATACACCGAGCAAACGCTTTATTAGGAACACTTGTACACCTAATCACGCATGCAATTATCTAATCAGTCAATCGTGTGGCAGCAGCAGTTGATTTCAGTGATGTTGACTGTGGTATTATTGTTGGTGTCAGGTGAGCTTGTTTAAGCATTTCTACAAGTGCTGATGTCTGAATTTTCCCACAAAACATTTTCTAGAGTTTACTCAGAGTGGTGAAAATACATAAAACACATCCAGTGAGTAGCAGTTCTGTGGACAGAAACTCCATGCTGAATAGAGAAATCAACAGAGAATACCCAGACCGGCTCAAGCTGACTGAAAGGCTGCAGTAACTGAGATGATCACAGATGCACAATTGTGGTGAGCAGAAATGCGTCTCAGAATGTGCAACACAAGAAACCATGAGGTGGGTGGACTACAACAGGAGAAAATTACATCAGGTTCCACTTCTGTCAGCCAAAAACAGAAAGCAAACACTGCAGAGGACACAAGCTCTTTCTCAAAATCTTTACAGCTGAAGACTGGAAAAACAGAACCCTGTCTGATGAAACTTCAGCTGAAGCACACATACATGTATGATACGGTCAGAATTTGGCACCAACAGCAGCAATGTGTGATGGTGTAGGGAACGTTTCCTTGGTACACTTTGATTGGTTAATACCAATCAATCATCATATATGCCACAGTCTTTTTGAGTATTGTCCCTGGTCACATTTATCTTTACATGGGCACAGTTTTCCATCTTCTAAGGGCTACTTCCAACATAATAATGCACCAGGTCACAGAGCAAAAGCCAGCTGAAGCTTGTTTCATAAAGGTGATAATGAGTTTTTCACTGGTCTTTCCAGTCACTGGATATAAATCCAGTAGAACACCATCAAGATGATGCAGAAGGATAGGTGGAAGATGTGCCTGACAAATCTGAAGGAACTGATTGATGCAAGCATATCAACATGGACCAGAACCTCAAAGAAATGTTTTGAGACCGAGAATCGAGACTGCTGAGAGTAAAAAGAAACCTTACCCAGTAGTATGGTGTTCCTAACAAAATTCACAGTGAGAACAGTACATAGCTGAAACAGCTGATGGCTAGTGTGTGAAGGGTCTGCGGTGATATTTGCCTGAATATATAACGTATACACATGTTTATATACTTACAGTATATATAACGCTGCAAAAAAAGAAAAACCTGATAATGAAAAACAGTTTCAAAATTAAAAAATTCTGGCTTTGAGTTTGTTTGTGTTTCACTGAGAGATGGTTTCTCTGTTCTGACCCATTTTGTGTGTGAGTGAAAGATGGCATCTTGGTTCTTTCTGGATGACTGAGGTGGAATAAAGAAGGTCTCTTTACAGCGGTGAAGAAAGAGAAAAGGGGAGAGAGAGAGAAAAAAGCCTATTGAATGATCCTATCGCGCTATTCAGTGATCTGAAGCTATGAAGCCTTATGACGCTGTGATAGCAATCAGTCTGCCTCCGGCAAACTCTCTCTCACACACACACACACACACACACACGCCATAGACCCTCATCATGAATACAGCCATATCTACTTCATCAGATCAGTGCACTGCCCTCCCGGAGCCCAGAGGCAGACCCATAACCATAACATATTGTTTGTGTGTGTGTGTGTGTGTGTGTGTGTGTGTGTGTGTGTGTGTGTGTGTGTGTGTGTGTGTGTGTGTGTACTCATTGTTTTGAGTCTCCTGACATTATCTGTGTACACATGAACCTGACCTCATTAAATCAAATTTTCCTTGATAAACATGTCTATCTCCCTCACTCTCTCTTTGTCTTTATGTCTGTCTATGTCTCTGTACATCTCAGTCAAATATTTATTTACGTTTCATATGGATCATAGCATTAAGTTTATATTAGAATGTAAGGTTTGAGGCTTTGGGGTTTAAGGTTAAGCTGTAGATCTGATATTAGATTTGGTGAGTTAGGGTTAAGGATTCTGTGTGTACACAGCAAAAACATCCCAATTCATACAAATGTAGTAACGTGAAGAACTAAGAAGAAGAAGAAAAAAAAGAAGAAGAAAAATCTGATATAATAAGAGTATTAACAGTATTGTGTGTGTGTTGTGTGTGTTTGAGATAAAGCAGACATTGCTTAGCTTCAGTAGCTCAACGTCATTTGTGCCTGAGGTATCACCTTTTCTGCCCTTAACTCAGCCATGTCACACCTCCCACCTCTCTATCAGAAAATTCCACCTGATAACTCAATCATTCTCTCAGCCACAGCCAAGAGCTGCTGTTTGATGTTTGCCTTTCGCTAAATTGATTAGACAAATACAGCCTGCGAGGGAGATTACAGCTCCGCCAGGCCTTGTTTATTTTCAGCTATGGATAACAGCTCGGGCCTCTTCTCTTTTTGCTATGCTGTCGCTAGAAGGAATTTCACTTGTTTATTAAAAAATAGATACCGAACACTTGTTTTTGCAACTCCAGAAGGGGAAATGACACCAAGCAGGAAAGACCTGATAACATCCAGCAATCCAAAGTGCATGGAAAAGACAGTAGCAAAAGGTTAAGAGATACAGAAATGGAACCACACTGCTAAAAGTCAGAGAGAGTTTAGTCACTTCTCTCACTAGAACATCACCCATGTGTCCCAGATGCTGTTTGCTCAGTCTTGGTACAGCATATTCTCATAGCAAACTGTCTCTGTTTGGATGATGGTTTAAAAAATAACGATTATGTAGTAAAAAATAAAGCAAAGTAAAACTAGCTATATTATCTGTAAGACACAGCTGGACTGCAGAGGGACTGTACATCCATAACACTAGTGACAGAGCAGATCGTTATTTACATTATTTACTGTCAAGTGTCACCCAAATGAGGATGAGGTTCCCATCTGAACCTGGTTCCTCTCAAGTCTTCTTACTCATATGATCTCAGGGAGAATTTCCTTGCCACTGTCACCTCCGGCTTGCTCAATAGCGAAAATTGTTCGTTAGTAGTAGATATATAGTAACTTAAATTTAAACTTTAAACTTAAAATTGTTGGTTTATTTCTGCTTTGAGACAATATGAACTGTTAAAAGCGCTACACAAATAAATTGAGTTAAATCAAATTGAATCTTATTAGAATTTATTTAAACAAGAAACTTTAGAAGGATGATGTACATAGAACAAGTGCCATTATAGGGTGCTATTGTTAGCCTGATTAATAAGAAACCTTACAGAGCAGAGGAATGATACATAGCACAACGTAGCTAATTTCAATACACAATCGCCTGAATAACACATTTGTAAAGCAAATTTTGTAAGCTGCTTCTTGCCCTTATTCAAGGTTAGCACTGAGAAGCAGGCTTTCCTAAAATAGTGAATAGTGTAGAAATAAAAAGGTCTTATTTAGTTTTATTTAATTGTATAAAATACACTTCATTTAAATGCAAAATAAAGTGAGAGTAATGGCTGTATTAATGCCACAAGAAAATCCTGAACTTATTAAACTTTTAGAAAAGTTAACTGGAGAAACCCAAACCCATCCCCCCACTGCACCCCCAACACACACATACACACACATGGAGACAAGCTGAAGGCAAGCAGCTGAAGGTGATGTCATCGTTTGAATGAGGTGAAAACGACACACATGCATAACACCTTCAGCTTCACCCTCAGTCTGCTCCTACAATCCTTCCTTTTCCTCTCTTTCTCTCATACTGTATTACAGCTCCTTTTTCACTTTATTATGAATCTCCATTCACCACTTACATCCAGGCCTTTCTGCATCCATCTGGCATGTTAATTAACATGAACGCAGCTGTGATCTCGTGCCAACATGCTGGTTTGTTTCTTATC